>NC_090198.1:22952119-23253547 GCF_033026475.1 Channa argus
CCTTTCTTTCTTATCAGTGAGCTGAAAAGACGAATGAAAGCGGAGAAGAAGGCAGCTGAGAAAGATGCCAAGGTTAAAGAACAGTTGGAGCTAAAGAAGGAATCAAATGACCAGGGAGCACAAAATGCCTTGGACCTAAATGCTTTGGATGAAGAGAAACTTGATCCAAATGTGAGATTTTTTTTATGGTCATCATATCTTAGTCTTTACTTATCATACCCAAATTACAGATTGTGCCTCCCATGTATTACTAAATTCAAGTTACAATAACTCAGAAAACCACTTAAGAATTTTAATTAGTGTTGAATAAATGTCCAATTGTGTAAATGTGTAAAGCTGACAACTTGCATCGCTGCAATTTAGTCCTGGGTGTGTCATTTTTTTGACTATGTGGAGATAAATTTGTCTTACCTGAGAAACTACTTAAAAATTATATTTTTCCTTGGCCTCATTACTTATGGATCCATACTATAAGGTTTCGGGAAGTAGCTTCTGAAGTTGGTTGCTGTACTGATTTTTGGGCTATGAAAAGAGTTGTCAATGCGACTTGAATGTAGGTTATACATAAGAGGCACAACCTGGAGCTAATTATTAGCTTACGTGGCATGGTCTTTTGTGTAAATATAGTCATTTATTTCTCCCATATCATAGCAATACTTCAAGATCCGCTCCCAGGCCATCCAGGAGCTCAAGGGCACAGCTGAGGATCCGTACCCACACAAGTATCATGTAGACTTGTCACTAACAGAGTTTATTGAGAAGTACAGTCATTTACAGCCTGGAGATCATCTGACTGATGTGGTTCTCAATGTGTCAGGTATCAGGAATGTTTTATCACCTTAAACAATATTTATGTGTGTGTACAGTGTGATCGAGCAGTAGATCTCTTTTTAAATCTCATATGTTTGGCAGGCCGTGTCCATGCCAAGAGGGCTTCTGGTGCCAAACTCCTTTTCTATGACTTGCGAGGTGAAGGTGTCAAGTTGCAGGTTATGGCCAACTCAAAGTAGGTGTATGATAACTATGATCAAAAAACACAATTTTTTGTTTGCTCCACTTTATACTTTTTTTAATGTATTGATAGTTTATGGCTCAGTCCGCTCACTATATTTTTAGGAATTTTGACTAATAACAGTCTGTGACTGTAATGACACTTTAGGTCTCTATGTGGAGACTTGAGGTCTTTTTCATTTGTGTATAACTTCCATTAATCAGGAACTACAAATCTGAGGAAGCTTTTGTGGCCATTAATAACAAACTGCGCCGTGGTGACATCATTGGTGTCTGCGGTAACCCAGGGAAGACAAAAAAGGGGGAGTTGAGCATCATTCCCATTGAGATGACCCTACTGTCACCATGCTTGCACATGCTCCCCCACCTGCACTTTGGCCTTAAAGACAAGGTAAGGGCTGCCATGATAAAACACACTTTATTGAGGCATTGATAAGCCCTGCCCTTTTGTCCTCTCTTACTAAATGACACAAATTGACACATTTTGTAACAATATTTTCAAAGTACATTGTCAGTGTTCTAAAACATTGATAACGGACACCAAAAGAATTATGTATCACTATTTGCTATGCAGTGAGGGTAGTGATAAATAATTTTATAAGCATTTGCCATTTGAAATGCCTCTATAGGAAATTGAATTCTTATAATAGGATTCACTGTGTGATAATAACAATTACTGTGGTACTGTGACTTCCTTCAACAAGAAAGCATGACCTGTCTATACAGGTATAGTAATATTATTAGTATTATTATTATATATTAATAGTGAGGGCTGCAAAGGGTAGAACTCTCTCTAAACACATAATAATGATGGCTGTTAATGGTAATTATAAAGGTTTCCACATATGTAGACATTTCACACACTGCCTCATATACATGGCTCACTGGCACACATAATTGTAATACAGCTATAGTTAATGTATTCAGTTTACAGCCCAAAAGTACACTGATAGAAAGTCTGAACTCTTAACACAGCATTGGCCTAAGGGAATGATTCTAGTTAATCTGGTTAAGTGTCACATGAAATGTTTGTGGTCTGTTTAGAAAATGAACTCTACTCTTTCTTCTCTTCTTACCATAAATAAATATATATTTTTATTTGTGCATCAATGTTTTGTTTTGTTTTTTGTTTTTTCAGTCTTGCTTGTAATGTCACAAAAGTAGACAAAATCATAAAGCTTTTTTGTATTTAAGTTTTTTTATTATTATCTTAGAGTGGCCTCTTTTAACAGCAGCTAGAACCAAAATGTTTTATTTAATTTTATTTTTTTACACCAATCTTTCTCTGATAGGAAACACGATTCCGCCAGCGCTATTTGGATCTGATTCTCAATGACTATGTGAGACAGAAGTTTATAACTCGCTCCAAAATTATCACATACCTGCGTGGCTTCCTGGACCAACTGGGATTTTTGGAGGTAAGATTTGGTGTCTACACTGTATTGAAAATTTCACTTTGGCCATCTCACATAGTTGATCAGTTGCAGGTTGTGTGTAGTTTGCCTTCAGCTTGAAAAGTTGAAAAACAGTTATTCACAGATTTATTTATTTTTTTATTTGGACAAAGCTAGTTTATAACAAAAATGCACTCTCTAATGATTTTTACATGTCTTAGATGTGAGGCAAATAAAATTAGTCAGTGTAATCTAGCTTTTCTGAATTGTTTGTTGTCACTCTAGATTGAGACACCAATGATGAACATTATTCCTGGGGGAGCAGTTGCCCGCCCATTTGTCACTTACCACAATGAGCTGGATATGAACTTGTACATGAGAATTGCTCCTGAGCTATACCACAAGGTAATATGCTTCTCAATCATCAGTCACTTTCAGGCACAATAAATAGTAAATTATTGTGTCATTTTGTTGTTAGGCCTGTGAATATGTTGTACATAGAGTCACTGATGATTTAATACTCAGCTGCAATGGAAGAATCAACTGAATGAATTTGTTGCATTTCTAAAATATTTACATTGTACATCATATCTCTTCCATAGATGCTTGTGGTTGGTGGAATAGACAGAGTGTATGAGATTGGTCGTCAGTTTAGGAATGAAGGCATTGATCTTACTCATAATCCAGAGTTCACAACATGTGAATTCTACATGGCATATGCCGATTACAATGACTTGATGGAAATCACAGAGAAACTACTCTCAGGCAAGTGAAAACACACATTTGGTAACAGATGTGTCACTGGTTTAGTAACATCATGGCTGACTGAGATTTAGTCATTTGAAGAAAGTATCAATAGAACACAAAGTAGACTTTAGGTTTCACATTTGTTTTCACAGCATGAACTATTCACATCGGATGAAATGCAGCCAAAGTTTTGAAATACTGGGCTGAAAAGGTGTCAGTAATGAGCTAGTTGGCTGGTGATTTTTGTGTATTGACACTGATGATATGCAATGTACAGTATGATTTATATTTGCATCGTTGAGAAATGAAATATTACCAGATATTGTAAATCTGAAAATATAATAATCCAGAGCTCTCCATAACTGCTCTTTTCAACTCCTCTTGGTTTCCTCTTTGCTTCAGGTATGGTGAAACACATCACTGGTGGGTACAAGGTGACTTATCACCCTGATGGTCCAGAGGGACAGGCCTATGAGATTGACTTCACTCCACCATTCAGAAGAGTAAGCATGGTACATGACCTGGAGAAGGCGATGGGTGTCAAGTTCCCTCCTGCTAGCAGCTACAACAGTGATGGTTAGCATCTGCAGAGACTGTGTTTTCTGTGGTTTCTTTTTTGTGTTTGACTAACAGCGCAGTAATATTTGTGCATTTATAATTTCTCGCACTTCTGTCCTCAGAGACCCGTAAATTCTTTGACGACCTGTGCACACAGAAAGGAGTTGAATGTCCTCCACCCAGAACCACAGCCCGTCTTCTTGACAAGGTGCTTTGTTAATGAAATCCACAACCTTTTTCTTGGATAATGCTCTTCATCCACTTTTGTATTTTGAGGTACTCATTCATAACTTTTTTTAACCACAGTTGGTTGGAGATTTCCTTGAGGTGACCTGTATCAACCCTACATTTATCTGTGATCACCCACAGATCATGAGCCCCTTAGCAAAATGGTGAGAGAGGCCTTTATCCTTCATATTTCTAATTTAAAAATTTGTTGTCTAGCATACTGACAGCACCCTTTTTGTTACAGGCACAGATCACAAAAAGGCCTGACTGAGCGCTTTGAGCTCTTTGTAATGAAGAAGGAAATCTGCAATGCTTACACTGAGTTGAATGATCCAATTAAACAGAGAGAGCTTTTTGAGCAGCAGGCCAAGGTGGGTATAAAACCTAAAGAATGTGGGGGTTTTGTGTTACATTGACCCATTATCTGTAGGTTCAGGCTTTTTAATGTTGCAGTGTGACTGTGTAATATGAATATTTTCTGGATCTTTTCAGGCCAAAGCTGAAGGTGATGATGAAGCAATGTTTATTGATGAGACCTTCTGCACCGCACTGGAATATGGTCTGCCACCAACTGCAGGCTGGGGAATGGGTATTGATCGTGTCACAATGTTCTTGACCGACTCCAACAACATCAAGGTAACTTAATTAAAAGTATTGAACTGAACATGTACTCAAAATGTATGACTGGTGGTACAGTATCTAGTAGTGATGCAAAAAGAACCACGTTTGAGAATCACTACAAGAATTAACAGCAATGCCGTTGTTGCCATTTTAGTTGCTTTGATCTCATAATCAGGAGAACTGTAACATGTCCTCTGCTTTATGCAAAAAGAGACATTTACAAAGAACAGATTCTATTTTCAACCAGCAATGATTGGTCAGGTGTCTCCCACCTATTGGACAACTTTAATACATTGGGACGTACACAATGCACACAAGCACGCATGTGAACAATGACGTTATCTGTGTGTAAACACTACTACAATAACATCAAGAGTTATTGGCACTGTATTCACTCAATATGTTAGCTACTATGATCTACCAGGCAGATTAAACTATTATGTTCATACTGTAGAAGAACAAGTCCTCGTCTTACAGTTTTGTACTTTTACAGGAGGTGTTGCTTTTCCCAGCAATGAAGCCTGAAGAAAATAAGCCAGCAGCCCCTGCAGAGGGTACCTCCGTCTAATGACACAGTCTCTGAGCCGTCCTGCTATCAGATCTGTGCAGGAGGAAATATGAAAGAGGATCCTTTACCTTACTGGGGTTCATCTGTGGAGGCACAGGCTTTGTGTTTTATCAATGTTAGTCTGACAAGTTATTATTATTATTATTATTTGTTTATTAAGGGAAATCATCGTGTCCTATTCACAGTTGGGTGGTAAACAATGTCAAATCTTTTTGCTACTTCCTTCTGTAGGGAAACATTTTAATGCCCGTTGTCATACAGACAGTAAATGGATGGTTTTTGATCAGGTTAAGTCATCTGTGATCTGCTGTTTTATGGAGACTTGGATAAAATATTTCTGAATATACTTTGCAATTCATCAAGGGGTGCTTTATTCTGGTTACCAAATGCAGAGTAAATAATCTGTAAACCACACAGTAACAAATCTCAAGGACCTTGAATATGTTAGGTATTCTCAGTATATTCACCTGTTTTTACCAAGTTTGCTGATGTAACTTGTCTAAGATTTTTCACTTCACAAATTCAATATTTCTCTGCCAAGAAGTTTAAATTGAGAATAAAGTGCATATGAATCTACATTCTTTATCCTTGTTTGATCTTTGTGGTGCTGCCCATTACCTTTTGCCTTTACCATAATTTTCCATATCATAATTATATTCTGTCTTGAGGTATGTCCTGTCATTTCCTGCTGTGACGCTCTCAGTGCCTCTCTCGAGGTAAATAGCTAAGAGGCTGCCAGCCACTAAGGTCATCTTCACATCCTCCATCAGTCCTTCTAAACATTCAGGCATTAGACAGAGTCCTTTCTTTTAGGACTGAAAGTCTGGCACAATTGCTGACTCAAGCAGATTTTTTGCTTTAGCCCCTTGAAAAGTCCTTTGCCTCCTTCTGCAGCAACAAGTGGCTAGGCTCAATCAATTTGTTTGGAAAAGACCTCATATCTTCTGTTGGGATAGTTCTGATGATCAGATTTATTTCTGCACAGTCCAGCTACTTAAACATTTAGTCACCAATTTGATACCCTTGGCAGACATTTATTTGTTTATAAATGCAGGAAAGTAATTTCATTTACTCAAATATTATATATAGTATAGCATATTTCTTTTTTTCTACCTCATTACTAACCATTTGTTTTCAAATGCATTTTTAGTGCGAGAAAAATATAGTTTTTATTACCACACTACTTTTATATTTGACAACTACAACACATTGTTACAGATTTTACTGCACAGCAAATGTATGTTGTGTTATGTAGGGTTTTTTTTTGTCTTTAACATTGTGTGTGTGTTAATAGGGATATTTGTGCAACGAGAACTTTCATTTTATAAACGTTTACAAATGGTTTTGATTTTATTTTTGATTTACTGCTATACTAAATTTTGACTGTAAGATTACACAAATGTGCAAGGGGAATCTCAATACTTTGACCACCACTAGGAACTGTATCCACCTGGAAATTCTGTAATTACTCCAGTATTAAGTTTTAGAATCTGTCACACTTTGAACCCGACCTGAACTTCCCACCTCCTCCTCCTCCTCCCACCAGCTCTCCTTTGCCCGTTGGGAGCGCGCAAACAGTGGGATGTTGCGCGCTCCCGCTGTCCAGTGTTTTTGCACCGGATTAAAAAGTCGCCACGCAGTGAGTGAAGATGGCGATGCGAGCAACGCTGCGGTGCCTCTCTGCAAACTTTTCGCCCAGGCTGCCTCAGCTCTCACCAGCGGCGCAGGTGGCAGCGACTCGGCTGCTGTGGAGGAGCGACGCTCCGCGGACACTGAGCACAACCTCGATCCTGTCCACAGGTAAAAGGAATTTTTGAAAATAGGAAATCTTGTTCCGCACAAACGAGTTGTGCAGTTACCACAGAACATGCGGGCTGGTCATACATTCCTGTGTCTGCAATGGACACTTTGTCACTTTCCCAGAACAGAGGAACGCAACAGGGAGGGGGTTTCTGGAAGTTAGTGTGGTTGAACTTGGCCGTCAGCAGTGTTCAAACGCGTTAGTGCAGAAAACTGGCTGCTACATGTTAGGCAGGCTCTACCTTAATGCTTTGTTTCTATTACAAGTCAAGCAATGGATCTCCACATTAGGATGTCTATCAATGATAGTAAAAAACACATTACCTGTGTCTTCCGTACTAAGTAGGAGCCTATTAAACAAACTCGATTATGGTCATGTTCTATGAATAGCTCTGTGAGTGAGATATTTAATTTGTTCCCCTGATGATTCTTAATTATGGAAGACTTCACCCTGTATGAGCTAAATAAACGGGAGAAAAACTGTTTCAGCCCTTTACAGTAGGAATATTCAGCTCTGTGGGCTGATTCTGCTCTACTCGGCCATGCATCAGCGTTTTGCACATTTCACAATCTGGTTCAAACCTGTACTCTTCTGCATGGTCTGGTGCCAACACAAATTGTTGAGGCATTACTGTTGTCCCCTTGGGGGATTGTAAAAATGACAGCATGAGGTTTGAAGCAAAAAGCTACAGTGGGTGGAGAGCTGTCTCAAACAAAATTATAACTTGTTTTACACTTTTTATCTATTTTATGTTGTTGTTTGGAAACACATTGGAAACACATTATGACCTTTGAGATTAGGGGACTTTATTCCACAAGCACCACGGTTTCATATTATTCCAATTTTTTGTACTAATTCAGTAGTTTTAATTAATGTCGTTAACAAAGTCATATGTTCAGAGCTTAACTTTTTCTCTTGTTCTCCCTGCAGCCCTCAGGTTCACCAATAAGCACGAGTGGGTGCGAGTAGAAGGTGGAATTGGCACAGTGGGCATCAGCAATTATGCTCAGGTATGTTGTGGAGTCTATGCATCTGCTGCTCACTTCAAAATCTAAAAATAGCAATCAGTTAATATCTGGAGCGTTCAGTTCAGCACTGCACTTTGTCCTCACATGCAGAAACCGTGCCTCATCAATCTAATTTATTGTTTTATGACTATTGTGTGAGACAATTAATTCCTTTCAGACTACAGAGGTCTACAGGAAATCTCAATAGCAGGTATTATCAACAGCATATATGTTCAAAGTTATGTATGAAGTCAGGCTTCGTATATTTAACATAAATGCAGCTTTTAGAAAAACAATTACTATTTCTACTACTGCTGCTGTGTCTACAAGTTAAACCTCGGCAGCTACTCCTACAGTGGGCACCGTTCAGTTTATCCCCACAGACACAGGTCAAAAGGTCAGTAGGATTTTATTTAATGTGACGTAACAGTGATGTCAACCTGTGCAGGGAAAACTGCAGTTAATGTAGCTTGTTACTAAAATCTAATATCTGTGGTGAAAACAGTTTTCAGCAATTTCTTGGCAATTCATGTTAAATGTTCAAATAATGCCCCTTTTAGCAGCTGCGTTTTTCATGCATCTGTTTATTAACTGTGTGTTTCCATGTGAGCAAAAAGTGGACTTTATCACTAGTATTTTGCACATGTTGCATTTATGCAGTGAACATTTTCACTAATCTTGCTGTCAGTGTGCTGGTCCATGGTTACATTTTTAAATTTACATTTTCTATGCTATTTCAATTTATTTGGACACATACTGTTGATTCTGATATAACAGCGATGCGCGAGTCTCACTCCAATTCACGAGTCGATACCACTGTCCACCGACATTCATGTGGTGTGTCATCTATATTTTAGTGTCATATATTCATTCTTAATGGTGCACACTTCCCAGTGGTATGTCAGTCCTCTAACACTGCCATACATATTTTACATACACTTGAAATGAACCTGAAATGAACTTGAAATGAACCCTTAACCCCAAGAATTTAGTGCACAGGGTTTAATTTTTTTGTTGTTTTCTGACATCACTACAGCCTCAAAAGGATACATGGAGTACATGTATGAATGCTACACAGACTGGGTTAAACATCCCTGAGCAACTTCACCTCTAGCTGACTCTTTTGATTGTAATCAGCAGCCTCGGACAGAACTCTGGTTGCATACTTGGCCACTCTTCTTGGCAGATTGGTGAAGTTAATTTGAATTTACTGATTTTTGTGACCTGACTTTTAAGCATTATTCACATATTTCTGACAGGGTTGAGGTAAGGGCTATGGGAAGGTCATTCCAAAATCTTGATTTATCTATTCCACAACCAGCTTTGATATGTGTGTGGGGTCCCTGCCCTGTTGGAACACCCAAGTATGTTCAATCTCAACCATAAGCAGACCATTAAACCATCTGGCTGATAGCTTGAGGTTATGCTGAAGAATACGGCAGGTCCACTGGCAACAAAAGAACCTCAGAACATGATGCACTACGCGTTCTTGGGTTGAAAAATATAAATATATATGGGGTCTGGGGGGGCTTCTTAGTGGAAAGGACAGGGACACTATCGAGAATTGAGGGAAAGATGAATGCAACCAAATACAGCTCCACGGTGCAGACCTGAGACTGGGATGAGCATGACCGTGACACACAGCATAGAGCCAAAGCCCAGACTTAAACCCAATAGAGCGTCTGTGACAGACCTGAAGACTTTGTACACAGATCCAGACCTATTCAATCTGACAGACCTTGGAAGATCTGCCAGAAAATGCAATCAAAGATCAATAGCTTTCGCCTCGTCCCTTTAGGGGTCGCCACAGTGGCAGGTGTTCCTCACGTTGATTTGACATGAGTTTTTACATCAGATGTCCTGCCTGCTGCAACCCTCCCACTTTATTGGGCACCAGGGTGACCCAATGCTCTACCACTGAGCCACCAGGCCACCGCAAAAATACTCCTTAAATATATTTCCTTGTGTTTTAGCAACCTTTTGTAACAACTGCAGTGTAAACAGAAGTATATAATTTGAATCCAGATTTCAGTAACAGTTCTTTAGCTTGGGTGCCAAAGACAGGTTTGATGAAGTAATACATTTACTTACTTATGTAGATTGTAATTTATACAATTGTATCGTTTTAGGACGCCTTAGGAGATTTGGTATACTGTGGACTTCCTGAAGTTGGCCAAAGACTTGAACAACTGGGTAAGAGGCTGGATTACGATACAAATTTGTATTATTATACAAAAAAAGCATTTTATTGATTTTGTTTGCAGAAGTGAAAAAATGTGTGTGTGTGTGTGTGTGTGTGTGTGTGTGTGTGTGTGTGTGTGTGTGTGTGTGTGTGTGTGTGTGTGTGTGTGTGTGTGTGTGTGTGTATGTTTTAGAGGAGTTTGGTGCTTTGGAAAGTGTGAAGGCTGCCAGTGAGCTATACTCGCCACTGACAGGAGAAGTGACCGAAATCAACACAGAGCTGGCAGAGAATCCTGGACTTGTGAACAAAGCCTGCTATGCAGACGGTAAACATTTCCCAACGGCAGTAGTTATTTTCCAGCAAATTTTTTTTGTCATTTGCATCATAGTTGTCAAACCAGAATGATCAGACAACTTGTTTATCCGAACGTGTGCAGTGTATGGTTTTTAAGATGTGAATTCTTACATTTTTAGGGTGGCTAATCAAGATGACAATTGAAAAGCCTGAAGAACTCGATAGTCTCATGGATCAAGCTGCGTATGATAAATTTATTAAGTCACTTGAAGAATAAACCAGTAAAATGTCTGTGGTGTTTTGTAATGTAATTACAGTCACATTAGTCGGCACGGTTACTAACATCGTGTGCAACACTCTTGTTTGCCTCTGGTATTTATTTTGATAATGGAATTGTGCTATCAAAAGTATTTTTGAATACCCAGTAACAACCTACACTTAGAAGGCTAGTATTTGTTTGTATTTTTCTTTTCTTTTTTGGTTAATTGCTGGCAAACCTAAAGGGCTCTTAAACTTAAAATTTGTATGTATCATTGAGTCTTGTTCCTGGTGCTTTGCTCCATCTTTAAATGTGCACAGAATTGGTAAATGACTAGAAGTGATTGTAAGGGCTGTGTCACATTTATTCAATAAAATGTGGTTGAAATATTTGAATTGACTCCTCTATGATTCTTTTTTTTTTTTTTTTTTTGTCAATCTAAAAAATATCTCTTATGTCATTAATAGTTTTTAATGTAGTAAAAGAAACATTTAGGCATTCTACTTTATTAAACAGACAAGAATATATTGATTGTGTTAAGGTGGCACTGTTTTTCACACACTAAAAGATAATAAAACTCCATATCTATAGTAAAAAGGGGCTCCTGTATATTTTATGATTTTCTGTAGAAAGTGATTAATATTATGTTACTGTTCATGTGCTGACAGGGCAACCTGCACTTGCTTCTCTTCACCTTTGCCCTCAGATGAAGATAGACAGAGATTGCAGAAGCTAGTAGATCAATGATTAATGAAGCAGTGGTTTGGAAATCGGTCACTATACATAAACTGCACTCTCAGGCTGGCGATAAGTAAATTTGAGCTGTAATTAATATTACTGGCTAAAACAGACCAAAATCATTACATTTTATATAATAATAGAGGAGTTACATGTTCAAGAGAGT
Source organism: Channa argus (assembly GCF_033026475.1). NCBI lineage: Eukaryota > Metazoa > Chordata > Actinopteri > Anabantiformes > Channidae > Channa > Channa argus. The sequence goes on from NC_090198.1 coordinate 22,963,694, forward strand.
CTTTTGCACATATCATGTTTGTATGGCATATCTATGTTTACCCTTAAATAGCTACTGCTGACATTAATAACCATTTACTCTTATTTCTTAAGTAGACTGAGGGTACAAAGAGAGTAAAATTTGTTCCTTCATTTAGACATTTAATTAAGTATTTAAAACAGAACAGAGTCCGAACCTGGTAAATTTAAAATTTAAATCAACCAACTACTTTAGATCTTTATGTACTAAGGTCCTCAGACTTAAAATAGAGAAGTAAAAAGTAAAAAAAAAATAATTCTCATTTCATTTAAAGACACTAGCTGTTTCTTGCTAGCCTCCTGGCTCTATACTCAGCTTTGCTGATCTAATGTGGACCGTCGTGTTCAGGCATTTCCATTAACAGCTGCCTTTAGTACCCTTCACAAAATATAGCTCTGGACATTATCATGAATGCATTATATGTATTAACATAGTGTGAGTATACTATGGTACTGCTGGACACCTTAACAAGATGTAGCTAGACCTACTCCTGATTCCTGACAGAGTGGAAGGCCTACATCTACTGGCCAATGCAAAAACTTCTACTTCTCAGTCATAAAATCACTGTCAAACAAAAAAACATAATGAAATCATTCTAATACATACTGGATTGCAATACCAAATTCATTAACATAAAATGTTGCAAATATACTTTAGGCCTACATATTTATATATTTTAACAATAATAACCTTAATGATACACAGATTTTGAATTAGGCTACTAATTTAGATCAGTCATTTGTGACAATGTGAAGACGTTCATTGGTTCTTTGATTTAAAAAACTACAGCCATAAGAGGCAAACTGTTTTGTAACCCAAAACCAGTTTCCGACATGCATTTCCATAATAATAGTCATGTAAAACTACGGATATGCTTGCTAATTTATATTATAGCGGTAATACAAACATTAAAAACTATCAATTCTTTAATACGTAAACAAAGATGAATGAAGTTGGATGGAAGCACGGACGGAATTAAACTACTACTGCTTCCGGTTTTTTCCGAAATGGCCAATTTTCCTTTTTGCTCGGTAAAATCACATAAAAACACGTATAGAAATATAACACAATGAATCTGATCTACTAACACGACAGAAATGTGGTACACTGGATCATCTCTGAGACAGTTGTATGTAATTTTATTTTGTTCGTGTTTCCACTCTTTCTTGTAGATAGGGGAATGCTTCCTTAAATACTCTTTGATTGCACATCTGCTCGACCATTGGCTGGCGATCTCATATCCCACAATCCACCGCTTTGTAACTTCCTTTTTCCTTTCGGCCATTTTCCTCCCTCGTAGGTATGTGAAATTATTCTCCACAGACTTTAAACTAATCTGTTTTAATCCTTGGCATATTATCAGTTTTCAAAAAATTCTCTTAGAATTTGAAATAGTTTGTTTCATCACCTTTGAATTAAGGTGATTATTGTTGAAGTTTTCCTCGCTAAAATACTGAGTAGCAGTTGTTTTAGTATTGATGATAATCAAGAGGTGCTGTCAGCATTGTCGCTATAGGCCAAGTTTTCTTCCACCACAATTTATTAATGTTCTCCTAAATAAAAAGTAGCTTATGTGTTGAATGCCGAAATAGTAAAGACTGGAAAATAAGGCATGCTGTAACGTAATTTGTCCATCATTTTGTCCTTAGTTGGATAACATGTTAGCTTAGCATTGCTAACATCGCTATGTACCGGCATGATAGCCCACTAATGTCCCTGTGCCATGCTGTGTTGCAGGGAAGTAGGCAGCCATGGCCCCCAGCCGGAATGGAATGATTCTGAACCCCCACTTCCACAAAGACTGGCAAAAAAGAGTGCGCACCTGGTTTAACCAGCCAGCCAGGAAGATCCGCAGGTGAGTGCTGCTTGGTGTTTTCAGGATAGACGCTAACTCCATCCAATAAACCCCAGCCACCGTTTTTCTATGTGTAATAGAGCGAAACTTACTGTTAATTTAGTTGTTAGTAAAAGATGCAAATGTGAGAATGGAATCTAAAATGTCAATTTGTAGTAAGTTTCTCATGCTATTTAGTTAGTACCTTGAGCTCTGAAATTAGCTTATAGCTTTTTTTTTTTTAAAGACCGTGCAGATAGTAAGTTACTTGTTGGCTGGGGACACATCAGGTGTTGTATCTGTTAAAGCAGTGTTATTAGGTTGCTATATGCTATAGTTTTAAAAAGAATTAGTAAATTTATACAAATGTGTAAAATATCCTGCGTGAATGGGCCTGCATCTGCTTTTTTGATGGAAGACTGGGTTTAGCAACAGTATTGAGATTCCTTTGTGACATAATTTGGGTTAAACAAGGCCAGACTGTTTTAAATCTGATTAAATTTCAGTTTGGTTAAACACATGAATTTTCAGTTTGAAGCCCCTTTTTTTTCTTTTCCCCAGAGCAAAGCATCACACCAAGCATTATGTTTGATGTTAAACTTAGTTATCTAGTAAATTGCTCATTAAAAATTATAAAAATAAAATTGTAATTTTATTTTTAATTTATAAAGCCTTTATTATTAATTTATAATGCATTACAATTATAAAATATTTACCATTTTGCTTAATTTGTTTGACTAAGACCTCTCTTTCCTCAGGCGAAAGGCTCGTCAGGCCAAAGCCCGGCTAATTGCTCCCCGTCCTGTCGCTGGACCACTGAGGCCACAGGTCAGATGTCCCACAATCAGGTATCACACCAAGGTTCGTGCCGGACGTGGCTTCACTCTGGAGGAACTCAAGGTAATGCTTTTTAGTTGTCTATACCTAGCTTTATTTCATATGCAGGAATGTTTCAACAGTAATATGTATCATTCTTAATGGGCAAAACTGGCCAGTTCCTAATGCCTTTATCAAATCTAAATGGTTTCTAGTCCTGTATCATTTTTGTTGGTTTGTTTTTAAAAGGTGCAGTTAAGTAGTTACTATATGTTGACATGTAGGAGATCCTGATTGTTTTTTGGGATTCAGGGCGTATGGCAAAGTTTCAGCACTATACAGGCCTTTAAAACTGGGTTTTCACAGGCAGACTCAAATTTGAGTGTCATGAGCAATTACCAGCAAAGTCTTGTGCATCGCAGTCAAGATGGTGATTAAATAGAACGCCGTAAATCAAATGATGGCAAATGTGGACTGCTGGGTTAAAACATTTGTATGTAATTTTGACTCAGACTTTGTCAACAATAAGTTGTTTATGTTGTCAGGTGCATGTGGTTCAAAAAGAACATGAAGCACGTGGAGCAGTTGTCTGCCACTTGTGGATTTATCTCCATTCACATTAAAACCAATAGACGGGGAACTACTGAGCCTACATGGAACACCAACAACCAAGCCAACTTAAAAAAAAAGAGAGGGAGAAGATGACACGTTTACTAAACTTGCTCTTTCAGTAGGGATGGATGGCCAAAATGGAGACTGATTTACTTGGGTAAATGTAGGGCTGGTCCCAAAAACGTGTAGTTTTATTAATGTGGCTTTTCAGTAGAAATGCTATTGACAAGTACTGTGGGTGCAAATCAGAAAAAGCTCAACCTTTTCGTGATGAATCATGCATCCCACCCCATCAATACTCCATAGCTTTTTAAGAACACAAACTGCTGCTCATGGCCTTAATCTTTATGCCAGTGTGTACTTTGCCTTTTCTACCATGTACTTGCCTACTGTGGGAGTAAGGCTAAATGACTGCATCACCTCAGAATGTTTGGACTAGTCATTTTTCTGTTTGTTTTCTCTTCACAAGAAGTGGGCTGAAACAGGAGTTGCTCTTCTAAACTGTTTTGTAGAGTTTGTCATATGTAGATGCTGTCGGCGTGATTCATTCTTAATTTCAACCCCACAATCTGAAATGGCCGTGTTTAACTGAAAAAACTCAATTTCATTTTCAGGAGTAGCTGAGTTTGACCAAAAGTTTCATTCATTTTTAGTCCAATGACATGCCACCCTTCTAAATTGACACATTTTTGTTCATACCAAGACTGACCTGTTATTAGACTTATTTTATTAAGTTGAAGGTTTGAATCATTAATGAGATGCATGTATTTACTCTTAATTATTTGCTCTTTTAAAAGCATTTTATGTTAATGAGGTAAATGGCTTGATTGGATTTGGAAAATTACTGTGGAGCTTGCTTGCAGTTTACAGTGGACCGCTGTCCACAAATTACTTGGGTCTGCATGTCATTAGTGAGTTGTGGCATGTTGAAAATGTATCTTATGTGTTTACTGTAACAGCAGTCAGATGATGACAAATCTCCGGAATCGCTGTATTTCTTTGATGAATACTTTGAACCCTTTTTCTGATGACTGTTTTTTGTTACTCCAAAAAAACTGTTTGTCACGTCACATGGACAATCAAATTTTAAGTTTTAATGTCCAACTTTTCATGTGCTTGGCTCTACTTGTAGGCGGCTGGTATCCACAAGAAGACAGCCCGCACTATTGGTATCTCTGTTGACCCCCGTCGTCGCAACAGGTCTACAGAATCTCTTCAGGCTAACGTGCAGCGCCTCAAGGAGTACCGATCCAAGCTCATTCTGTTCCCCAGGAAGGCTACTGACCCCAAGAAGGGAGACAGCACTGTAAGTATCATTTTCATGTTGTCACATGCACCTAGTGCAGTATTAGAAGAAACAAAACATGCTGGTGGTAGAATAAAGTGGCTGCTAAAATGATCAGGTGTTTGTTTGTTTTTTCCTTTTTTCCCCCCAAATTAAACCGTTTCAGGAGTTTAACGGGATATTTCATGTCTCAAACTTGAAATATTGCAAGAACAGTTTTGTTAATGCTGCTTTTTATGTAAATGTAATGTATGTTTTGAGTTTAAACTTCAATCACATTTCAAAATAAATAATTATGTAAAGAATGCAGTTCAGGGTTTTGAGAGATTATTCGGCTGTTACGCAAAATATCACATTGGCCTATAATGTTAGAGAAACGTGCAGAAACTGGCATATCAGAACATCAGTGCAGATGACAGCCGGACTGACTATAATTTAAAATCACCTTAATTCAGCATTTGTTACACCTGTATTGAGTAAATCCATAACAGCTGCATTTTGGTCTTAGCCAGATGTTTGTAATGATGTCACAGGTTTTGGTGGGAAATACAGATGTTTTGTGTATCCTTTAAGAGTTAACTGTCAACTATAACATTTTCAGGAGGAGGAACTGAAGATGGCCACTCAGCTCACTGGTCCAGTTATGCCCATCAAAACTGTAAGTTGTAATTTCCTGAAAGACATTGCTAGTATCTAACTTAACTGTATGGAATGTAACCCACTAATCCAATGTTATCCACTGTTAGGATGGATTACATTGAGATTGCTAGAAATTAATGTTTGTGTCGGGGAAAGTTTGAAATGTATTATTTATTCCATATTACATAGCAGGTAACCTTGGACTGACTTTTGTAGTTTGCTGTTCTTTCCTGGGCCATAATTTCATCAGTGACGGCGGTTCAGCAATAGGGTTGTTTTGCTTCACAGCAATTGGATGATGACAAATCTCTGTGACCTATTTGTTTGTTTGTTTTTTGTTGATGAAAAATTTGAAACATTTTCCTGATAACTGCTTTAAAAAAATCATTTAAAACAAAGTGGTTGTCAAAAAATTAGATGCTCTAAAATTGAACTGGACTCACTCATATTTTAACATTATACTGGCTTTATCAGAAAGTGAATCATTAGAGTAAGTGGAAATTTAAAGCAAGTGTTATAAATGTCATGACGTTATGTCGTCTTTTCAGGTGCACAAGAAGGAGAAGGCCAGGGTTATCTCTGAGGATGAGAAGAACTTCAAGGCGTTTGCCAGCTTGCGTATGGCCCGCGCCAATGCTCGTCTGTTTGGCATTCGTGCCAAGAGAGCTAAAGAGGCTGCTGAGCAGGATGTGGAAAAGAAGAAGTGAAAATAGTCACTAAGGAACTTTGCAAAATAAAGTGTTTAAAAAAGATGAATGGGATAATGTCGTGATTGAGATCATATATGGATTGACAGGTTGCAGTCAGATGTTGTGATTTGATAGAATAGAGGCACATTTCTGACTGAGGGTAATGAGTAGTGTAAATGCCTAGATCACACAGCCATCATCTGATTTTAAAGATTTATAGGTTTCAAATGTGATTCGATAACTGGATTCAGATTACAGCTCCTAGCATGACTGTCAGAAGTAAATACATTAACTCAGTAATGAGAATATAATGGTTTGTCATCTCAGATGTTAAATACAGTTGGAATGACAAATTGTCTTCAAGACAAGAGCACAAAAATGAAAATGTACAGATTCCTCCAAAAACCTTCCTGTAAGAAAAATGGCCAAGCCAAGCAAATATCCATATCACAGCAAACATTTTAACTTGCAGGGAAAATGCAGGTGTTGGTGAAAATATTAATGATGCCTCTGAAAGCAAAGCGCCTAAATTCAATTTAACCATCATTCATTTTATTATTCACACCTGTGCTTTTCCTACTGTGATGTCAATATGTCTTCTGAGGAGAAAGGCTTGAACAGGTTTTAAGAGGTTTCTGAGCACAGGACAGATGAGTGAAATTAAAGGTGATCGTAATAGATCAACGGCTCTCTGCTCGTCCCTTCAGTGGTCACCACAGAGGAACACGTTCCATATGTTGATTTGGCATGTGTTTTTATGCCGGATGCCATTCCTGCCGCAACCCTCCCATTTTTTTGAGCGGGTTCGGGACTGGCACCAAGGTTGCCCTTGGTGGCTGGGGAGGACACCTGGTGGGGTAGGATTCAAACCCGCTTCTGCATCCCAACCCTACCACTGATCCACCAGGCCCCCTATTTCCCCTCATAATACACAATTTCATTTATTTTAGTCACATAGTTGCAGCAGTAGGTGGCGCTAGAGGCACAAAATGTATAGTAGCCCATCATTTGAGATATGATTATTAAAAGTGTTGACTAATAGGAATTGTAAAATATCCAGGTTTTTAAAAGGTTATTAACCAGACATCTAATATTAATATTAACCAGTCTGAGTGTCTAAACCCAGCAAAGCGAGTCAGATATGACTGATCATATTTTACACACAGAATTTTGACCTCCAGTCAATAAAACCCTCAAGGAGGGTCAGGAATGATTGAATATGGAACCAGGTTTTAAAAAAAAAAATAAAGATCCCAGTGGGGCAGTTTCAAACTCGGCCCCTTCAGGGGGGGAAGTTGAATTTTGATTTTCACACTCAAGGTTACGTGCTGCCAGCTGTTCTGGACATGTCTATTGATGTTTATGAACTTAATACTACATATAATAAAACAGTGTCTAATTTTTACACAAGTTCGTTTAGTTTTTGTGGAACGTTATCCAGTTTTTTAAAAATCTCTGTGTGCCAAAAGTATGTGAACCCTGTCCCTTAAGTAACAATTGTGACACTTTTGCAGCAATAACTTAAACTAAATATTGTAAGTATTCTGCCATGCACATAATTGTTATTCACTGTCATCCTGATGGTGGACTCATTAATATCAGCCACTGCATATCCACTTTAGTTTCCTAGGCATTACCCTGGGGACCTCCCGGACTATTACACCTTGCTCTTAATGAGATCTCCGCTAGTCTACAATGTCGAGGAGTGTTGAATGTGTTCAATTTGTACATGATCTACCAGAAGTTGGCTGGTGAGTGCCAACAAATCTTTTTCTACCTTCTCTTCAGAAATCTATATTTAAGTCATGGGACACTTCTTCAAATCTGTGTTAAATTCAGAACCACACCTGGTCACTGATTGAAACATCGGACTCTATTTTCCTCTTCAAATGAACTGATAATCCTAGAAGATCACATATTTTTGCCGCACGCAATTTTCTTTAGTAATTTAATGAAATTCTGGGAAAATCTGAACAATTTTTACATCATATCTATGCAGAAACAGAAAACTCTAATTTTCACCACTTGTACATGTTGAGTGTACTGTAGTGTTCAGATAAGATGAAGTTAATAAATAAAAAGTTAATAACAGAAGCAGAAAAACGTAGTGTTGTGTGAGATTTCCTAACAAACAAACCCATCATTCATTACTGCTTTAGATGAAGTCCACTTCCAGCAGTGACCCCAGGTTCCAACAGGTCAATGTCAACATCCAGAGAAAAATCAAGATGGGGGGTTTATGTGTCCTTGTCTGTCACCTTTAGTGTTTCTCTGTGCCCCACCGGCCTGAACGCACATAAATAATTCATTTTATCAAGGGGAGTGGACAGTCAAGTTGTTCTGGATCAGGAGTGATTGATAAGGCTGGAAATCGTCTGGATGTTGCTATTTAAAGTGGTCGAAGACGTTCTCAGATCGTAGTAATACCAATGCAATGCAAGTCAAACGTATGTATTCAAAATGTTACTTAAATAAATGAACTTAAGTATTATAAGCAAAATGTATTTAAAGTACTCATGCAGAAAAATGCATATGTTCTTATTAGATTACAATTACTGATGCATTCATCGGTGCATCGCTTTAATTTTATTTACTATACACACTCATTATCTTCATTATTATAATTACAATAGGTTGCAATTTACTTGTTTAAATATTTTGTATTATTGACCTGAAACTGCAAAGTAACTTGTACACCTACCATATAGATGGTATAGAGTATATTTTACAATATTACCTTTGAAATGTAGTGGAATCGAAAAGAGAAAGTACAGCAAATTAATCTGCTTTCTAAGTGTAACAGGACATAACCATTCACTTAACCACCTTTGTCTCCTAGTAGCTTGTATGAATCATATTTACCCACTTGTTGACCACAGTTTTTGTAGGTCAATAAGGCAAATATATTAATAAAAAGGGGAGAAACCTGGAGATAATGGTTCTATTGAATGAGCTGTTACTTGAAATAGAGCCTGCTGAAACTTTAGCTCAGTGCTTAGTGTCCATTAACAGTGATGCTACAGCTTCCACTGCCGTTCAGAGAGACTTCAGAATCAATACTGTGTTTGAAATTTTCCGAAAAAACCCACCTCTGCACAAAAATACCTCCACTCAAGGGACTTACTGGTGGAAAACTGTAGATGATGTTACACAAACACACCAGAGGTAGTTGGACCGAACATGCAAGTGTATCGGGTAAAAACAAAAACATTACTATTTGGGTTATTGTATTATTGTAATATGGTCAGCAGCACCACGGATGTGACTATGGAGAAGTAGCAGAGGGAATCTGAATAGATAATCCATGTGTAAACGCAGGGGACATCCTGTGAGGTGTTGAACTGACGCAGCAGCAGCAGCAGATGGCTGTTGTTTAGAGCTGTGGCATAACAGGGCTCAGGTGCAGAAGCTTTCTACTGACTCTGAATACTGAAAACTGCATTAGACTTTAGGTGAGGGCCTTGACGGAAAGCAGCAAGTTTCTATGTTAAACACAGTGTGTGCAAAAAACATGCATTAGTTTGTTTGTTACAGGGTGATTAGCCCCAGCGGAGGCAGTGATTAAAACCCAAGGAGCCAAATGTTTTATTTTTTAAGTCTCTTGGAATAATCTGATTGAACTCCCTGTCTGTCTGCTGCAACATGATCATTTTACCATCTGAAAGCTCCTGAGTGGTTCAACTCTCAAAGAATCAGCTGCTGAAGTGAAAGACAACATAGTAATGCTGCAAAGCTTTAATGAAAAAATGTTCTGACCGAAGGACTCGTTGAGATTTTTTAACCTTCAGTGCTGAAACCTACACATTTTTGTTCCCATGAAGTGAACGGTAATTAAATGCCAAACACACAATGTGCTTCAACGCAGTCTGTTTCACGCTTTACCCTGATGATCCCGAATCTGTCACATAGTTTTAAGTTGCTTTGTTTTTCATGGCCTTTGCTGCTGTGTTGCAGAAACTTGAGAGCTGCTGTTTTCTCAGAGCGATCTATAAATGTTACGCAATGTCTGGAAATACATTCATGAAAATAATACATTTGTGGGTGGACTGCAAAAAGGTTCAAGCATAAATGCTGTTTAGAAACAATGCATTACATAACATACTTTCCTGTCCAATGACTGAAAAGCTATGAATCAGTTTCTGATCATTTTCATGTGAGTGACATTAGACTTGGTTACAGTAGGTGCATGTGTATGTGCTTGTACAGTATGTATATATGTGTGTGTGTGTGTGTGTGTGTGTGTGTGTGTGTGTGTGTAAAGGGGAGTTCTGAGAGTCCACAGCTGTCTGGATTTCCCACAGGTTTGATTGTGACGTGCTCCTGTTAGATGATCTGTCCTTTTAACAATTATCTCTGGCATTTTTATTGCTGAGGAGACACCGTGTCAATAGGTGACTGCTTTTTTGTTTGTCTTTTCTTTCCCTTTCTTCATGACCAAATTATTATTATTACTAACACGGATGGGACACCAGACAATAGATACAAGACATTTTTCAAAGGCACAGGAAGATGTAGAGTGTGTACACACACAAAAAGTATGGATACAGATCATCTAAGCATCTGATTTTATGTTTATGTTCCTGTGTGTGGTGGAGCTCATAAACCTTGTTGTTGATAGTAAAAGTTCTGAAAAGAGACAATGTGAACAATGCAAACAGCTGATGTGACAGCTGGAACATCTGTGAATTTACAATCACCAGATACTATATACACAGATGTCGACTACATGATTCTGTGCACAGATCCGTGTTATTTGTATTATTACTGTTTGTCCTCCCGCATGATTGTATTTTGTGCCTTTTTGATTTCCAATTTCCCATATACATGAGTGTGGTCAGACTTTGTTTAAGGAGTGGTAGGTGGATTCTATACAGTCACAGTTTAACTTCTTCTGTCATCAAATCACACAAGGCCATGTCAAAATAGACCAGCAGGCTTATTTCTGGCTTGTGTGTCAGATTTTATGCCGTGTGCTTCAGTGTGGCGTTGCAGTAGTCTGGTTTTCTGTTTTCCAGGCTCGATTTTGAATTGAACTCCAAATTACTGAGTCTCAGCGAAAAGCCCATCTTTGCATTTGCAGCTGGACTCTCTCCACTCCTCCATCTCTACAAGTCGAGCCCACTCCCTCCTCACCCGTCTAACCAATGAGTTTCTGCGGTGAAAAAAAAAATAAAAATCAGGCAGTGTGTTATGGGAGCGGATTGAACAAGTGTGTGTAAGAGTGGGGATCAACGACAGGTAGGAAGTGACTTTCTCTTTTGTTCCTGTTGGGTTTTGCATTTCTCTAACAGCAGACTTTCACACTGGGGGAATCAGGCGCAGTTTCCTGTGTTTGGATCAGCTGCAGATTGTCTAATATGAAGTGAGTAGTGAATGACAAGTCATCATTCCGTTAACCAGTGGTGGGGTTTTACGGTTTTACGGTATTACAGGTTAGCAGCGGGCTTGATTTTCTGTGCTGCATTATTAACTCACCGTTTAGGAGCGTTTCCTTATTTCGCTTTCATGAAGTTGTCACAATGAATCGGCAGCGTTTCGCTCCTCATCAGACGCGTTGCTTCTTCTGCACATTTTAACATTACAAGTTGGGATACACTTGTATTTAATATCTCGTGATACTGGCTGTATTTCGAGCTGTCTTGGGTGCACTTTGACATTTTTGCTTTGGGGTAACATCTGGTTTCCACACTCCACAGCTGACTAACGCCAAGGGCGCTGTCCGTGGTGCTGAAAGCCAAACCTACACTTGCACGTTCGTCTATTTTTAATGTGACACTTAAGTAAATGTGCTGGTGGAGATGCTGAACCTCCGATCCCACACTTTCTTCTCCCTTTAAACTGTTAAGCGGGGTCAGAAAACCTTTCAGCAGTGGACACTTAAGCAGGGAGGGGGCTTGTACATTGGAGCATAAACAAATCCAACTCCTTTTGTCAGTGTTGTCCTCAGAGCAATAAAGACACTTAGACATGTGCCCTTTGGACTCCTGATTTAATCAGCTACTTTCTCCTGGTTCCTGTTGTTGTACACGAGATTTGAAGCCTGTTATGTCACATTTAGAGTTGGAAAGTGGATAAAAACAGTTAAGGGAGTATTTGGAAAACAAATGTAAAAATATATATTTATTGAAAAGCAGTGACACCCTCCATTGATCTTTATCAATGGAGGGTGCGCACTGCAAGCACCACAGTTGACCATCTTAAATGAATCTTTCTGAATGAAGTACAGCCCGGCCACCTTCATGTCCAGTCTGTCATCATTAAGACGAGACAATATTCTTCACTAGGAAATTACTCTGAAAGTCAGTAATAAGAGCTCGGGTTTGGTTTGGTCCCCTGGGACTCAACAGGACTCTCTGTTCTTTTTGTGAAATCTCTAACAAGTCACAGGAGCCTGTTTCCAGTGAGCGTTTCAAGTCTTTACTGAGATCCATCAGCTCACCACTACGTAGTTCCCATTGCTTGGAGCTATACCAGCAGCCTCACATCGCACCACTTCGCTGGCTGACAGCTCCTCTCACCCTAAGCCAAGATGAATGACATTCAGGAGGCCACCTCCCCAGCAACCAGCCTCAGTGGTCCGGCTACCTGTGTCACCAAAGTCGAGCTGCGGGTGTCTTGCAAAGCTCTGCTGGACCGAGACACGCTGAATAAGTCAGATCCCTGTGTCATACTCATGGTACAGACCAACGGACAGTGGACAGAGGTAAGTCCTCTTATTTTCTTCAGTCTGACATTGTTTGGGCAAAAGTTTGAGGCTGATATCTCCTTTTTCAACAGGCCTATAGACAGAAGTATTGCTTTAAAAATGAATCCAGCATCTTTTATTTACCTCATTATGTACTGTTAAACTGTATTTTCATTAAATGATATGAACACATGATTGAACGCATAAACAACCATGCTTATACACACACATGAATAGGAATAAAAAATTACAGCACCTTGCGATGATCTGAACAACATGTTTTACTGTGGTTGCAGAAAGTCATCGAGCACAGTTCCTCAGCCTTTGAATCTGAAAAAGCTGAGATTTTGTGATTAAACAGCAGTGGTGTGTGAAATATTGTGTGTGGGATTATTTTGTTCTACCTCACTCTAGTTTTCCCCAAACCCGTGTAGTCGTACAATATCAACCAGGGAGATGCATCTGTTAATGGTTTGGTGAACTTGCAGCTGTTTTTCCTGTCTTACATAACGGCCTTGTGATTCTGAATTACAAACTACAAATGCAGCCTACATTTCTCTACATTTCAACACTTGTAAAATAGATTGTAGTTTTGTAGTTTTCAGTGGTCTGTGGGGACAGACAGTGCTTCGTGAAATGCAATGGAAAGAGTTGAAGTCTATCTGAAAGTGTTTACTTTCTTTGTCTAAATTAGACTCTGGGCAGCAAGTCTCTCATTTCCTTGTTAATTAATTTGTTTAGTTCATGAAGGAAAACTGAAACACAGGTCTCCATTAGGTAGAGGATGTGTTAAATGTGGCTGAGGAGATTTAATTATGTATATAGATTTTCCCCTGCAATTCTTCATCCAACAAAAAGCTAGAAAATGGGAGATAATAATTAACTGTGACCCAGCCAGAATCTATATGAATGTCTCAGTGGGTGGAGGGAAGTAGTTAAGTGCATTTCATCAAATCCAAGATCACACTGAGGTGCTTTACAGATGAATGACAAACTTATATTTATAGAAAAAAAAGTGAAACTAACTGAAATGGAATAATAGAAGTGCATATAGTGGGTATGTGCAAAAAACAACAGTTAAATGTCCAAATATTATGTACAATGTATAAGGGAATACAACATTTTGAAGCAAGACCACTGTGTTATATTATTAGTACTAGACTTAAGCACAGTTTCAGATGTTCGTGAGTGTTCTCCTTTCATGCTGTGTAATTGTACTCCACTGCTTTGTTTCTCACCTGTAAATCTAGCAAGATCAAATATTCACACAGGTCAGTCTGTGAACCTTGGAATAGATCATTTGTATGTTTGTGTAGTAGTGCTACTACTTCCTCTGCATCTTTCTATCCATCTGTGAATGTGTTTTCTAGTCCTTTGCTATCAAACACATCAGTCCTGGGAGGCACCATTGCTTGTGCAAATTGCTGACTTACGTCACCAACTGAGTAAAAGCTGAGCCCACTCACATCACCATCATATCGCCCTCTTTCTTATCTGAGCTCATATTGTATGGTCCTACTGACTTGCGAGTACTGTGTTATTTGTTGAATTTACCTCATTGCTACCTTAGTTAACCACCTGTTCGCTTCCAAGGACAAATGCAGACACAGGGTGGAGTTGACTCAAATTTTCATCTGCAGCAGATTTCTGTTTTCTATTTGTATAAACTAGGCTCTACAGGCTTCCATCACCATGGGTTAATTCCAAACCTGATCTTTCTGAGCTATCTAACTCATGCTGCAGGGGCTTGTTGGAAAATACCACCTACCTGACAGAACTAATTGGAGAAAGCCTTAATTTCCCATATCTTGATCTCTCTATAGTTCTGGCCCCAGACCAACTACAAACAGACTTCAGCACAACCTGTCCTTGTAGCTCTGATTAGCTTTCTTCAAACAGACTCATCCAAAATCTGTCCACCCAGATGGTTCAAAGAGAGAAGGAGAAGGCAAGATAAGACAATAAAGAAATACCAGGGTGAATGAGGCTGTGGAAGCCAAGTCCTTGCTGTTGGTTTGTTTTCTTTCTTACTGATGTTTGCCAGGAAAAATAGAAACAACAGAGCAATGTTTTGTCATTCTCTGACCAGCAAATCGAACTGCGAATTGGCAATAAGGAAAGCAAGAAAATAACATCATTATGTGTAGAAGCGCACTGAATGCTGAAAAAGTCTGGAGCAGGACAGCCATTCAAATAAAGGGTTTATCTGTACATACGTGTTTTAGATGCCCCTTCTCAGGATACAAACTGACAACAGTGTGAAACAAGAATAAGAAAAAACCCAAAGACATTTAGTGAACGAGTGTAGATTTTGCAATGCAGTTAACATGAGTTACATACAAATAGGGGAAAAATTCTATATAAAAGGACAAAGTTCATGCAAATGCTTCTACACAGGTAGGGGGCTTCATCCTGGCATGGCCATGGTCACTTTGTCCCAAATAAGTTAATCTGAACCATCACCATCATCTCAGTCTGAATTAACATATGGACATGATATCAACCCTGTTTTGTAGCTGACACAGTCACTTGGGATGTAATTTAATATAAATGTTTTTGTGCAAAACTTTGATTTAAGGGAAAACATAACATAACATAACTTAGACAAGAGATTGTCTATAAAGAAAACAAAAATAACAGTTATGTTAAAAGTTTTAACATTATAAAACCTACCTATACTAAATCACCCAGCAGCTCTCCAAGTGTGCCATAATTACAATAATCCATAACAATTCCGTGCACCATTGTGTTCTAATATATTATAGCACACAAGGTGTAAGCTTATACTAAATAAGATATTCCTCCTGCATCATAGTCATAATAATAATCATTCATAAAAATCGGAAACAGGTTCAAGAAGGATAACTTATTAACTTTATGCTAAAACCATCTGGAGAGGTCGTCTAAAATGTTTGTATCTTATTTAAATTGGAGAGAGGTAGTTTCAGCTGTTCTAACTCACCAGAATTCTTCTGAAGTTCTTAAGAATTTGTACTTGTTGTAAAAGTGTATGGGTATTGATATTTTATTATTTGTTACCAAGTTATAATCAACCATTTCCAAAATATGTGTTTAGTGTTTAGGGACTCCAAAAGATACTAATATGAACTAATAAATCAGCTCCAGACTGTACCTCTTGATGGGGCTCGTCTCCTCTGTGCCGTATTGTTAGATTAAGGTTCCTGTTCTAAATTTGCGTCAGAAACTGAACATCATATGCAGGAAACAATAACATAAATACATTATGATGCAAATTCAGAAACTTTGTGTGTGTTTACTCTTTTTTTTTGTCATTACTTAATGATCTAAAGCTCTGTAAATTTAAATATGCTCAGTGATGATTTGTCCATGTGACAAATAGGACATGATAAAAGTCTTCAGCTGTGTGAGAGCAGTCTCCTACATCATGAACAGATGGGGCCTCAGAGACCTCAGCCTTTCCTTGTCAGACAGTCAAAGACAAGTGTGGACAATCTCTGCGCTCAGATTAAATGTCAATGCCTCCAGTCTTCTATTACATCCCCCTCTTGTCAGAACATAATAACATTCGTCCTTCTGTATAGGCTGCTAGTCCTCAACATATTGTGCATGCAAAGACAAATGTGTAGTAAGTGGTATTTTTCAACAGTAGGGGTTTGGGAGGTTATGCTTTCATCTTGGAAAAAGATTAAGTCCCCTAGGTTCTACTTTTCTTTAATCACACACACACACAGTGAGTTGTAATAAAAGTAGTTAAAAATTCTATTCTGTTTTTTCCCAAAGCTGGACAGGACAGAAGTGATCAAGAGCAACTTGCATCCAGTCTTTGCCAAGGTTTTCTCACTGGACTACTACTTTGAGGAGGTTCAGAAGCTGCGATTTGAGGTCTACGACATTCATGGCACTCACAGCATTGGGACCCGTGATGATGACTTCCTGGGTGGGGTGGAGTGCACTCTTGGCCAGGTACACAAATGCTTTTTGTCTTGTTGATTTTTTATAGTTGTGTATTTCCAAAAAACACAGATATTATGTTAAACAAAATTTAAGTTCTATTACAAAATCCTTTTGCAGAAAAATAACGACATGTAAAGAAAAACAAAATTGCAAATAATTGACAATTGTTTGAAACGTATTTTTGAAATATATCAATGTGGAAACATTTTCCTTTTTTCATTTTTAATTTAATGCTCTAACTCTAATGCAATGCTAAAACTCTGAATCTGAGGAAATCTTTGCACAATTTGCACAACTGTGTAGGCATCATCAGTTAGTTATTAATGCCGGATGAGGGAAAACACAGTGGTAAAAATGCCCCTTGCAACTTTTCTGAGGTGTGATGTTGACATCAAATTTAAATTCTTGTTCAAATAACAAATCAGTGTTTCAGTTTTACTATTTAAGGTGTTGTTGCTTTAACCCTATACAATCCAAAGTTATTTCTCTCATCGTCCCAACTTTTCTGAAAATGACTTGTCTGCCTTAAAAAATCAGACAAACAAACAAACAAAAGAACATGTTAAACATTTAGCCGCAGCTCCCTCGGTCTGATACATTGGAAATAATTCTGACAAATATCGTGTCTCTGCTACATAGTGCAGAGTGGCAGAACAGGTGATAGCTTTTTGTGCATGGCTCTTTACTGCTGAGGGCTGAAGGCCAACATGGCGTTTATCTTGCTTTATTCAGATTGTGGCCCAAAAGAAGATGATGAAGCCTTTGCTGCTGAAGTATGGAAAATATGCTGGAAAATCCACCATCACGGTAAGTTTCTCAGATTGTGTTTCTGACCTTAGTGCTCTGCTGAATGAAACTCTTTGGATTGCTGGACATCACAAATGTAGGAGTTAGTAGCTAATGGCCTTTGACAGTTGAACGCAATAATGGATGGCAAATTGATGGGTAGTAGCAGTAAGGATTTTGTATCGTTTAATTTTTTTTCCACACTTTAACAGCTATTCAGTCACAATCACTATGATAGACTTACATTCTGTTTATATGTTTTTTCATCGGATTTGATCAGATCATTTCCTTTAACGCTAATCTTTTAGAATCCTTTTTTTAAATACCTTTGTGACGTAAAATTGAAAACATCACAGAATAACTTGATGTTACTGCTTGACATTGCTGGGTTGTTTGTGGTGACAGCACTTTCTGTAGCCTATAGATGATGCACGTATTTAAAAAAATATATATCACACGTCTAAAATGTGGGAGAAAAAAGCTGTTGGTTCATTACCCACCGCCTTATATTAGAAAGCCATTTGTGGAAGCAAATGAAAGACAAGATGTGTTTGATCATGCAGTGTGTCACATTGGTCTGTAGAGTAACCATTCCAAACCTAAACCCTACACAGTGTGTACAGGCTATATGCTGTACGGCCTCCTGTTTGTTTCACCATGCAACTCTGTCTCCTAAAAACGTACCTTCCTATACAAACTAAACATGCACGTTGTTGTGCGAAGTTTACAAGATGATGAGTATGTTCTGATGCATTAGTGTGTCCTTACGACTTATCCCATAAGTTTAGGGTCTTCACAGCATGTAGTTTGGCACAAACCAAATCAACATGCGGACAAACGAAACTAGAATCTTTTTTTTTTGAAAGAACATTTACGAAAACCACATATATATTATATTATATTATATTATATTATATTATATTATATTATATTATATTATATTATATTATATTATATTATATTATATTATATTATATTATATTATATTATATTATATTATATTATATTATATTATATTATATTATATTATATTATATTATATATTTTATTTTTCTAAATTATTTACAAGGACTTTTATTAACATAGTGATTCACAAACCAAAAAAACTGTACCAGCTCCATTGCTAATGTCAGTCTATGTTTTCAATAAATAAAAGTTCATTATTGAAACCTTTAACAAGTACACCTTGACAAAATCTTAAGGTCTACATCTCAACTGGGTCCCAACTAGGATAGAAACCCAAGAGCACATGCTGTTACACAGACACACCTTCTGCACACGCCTTTTATTAAGATTTCTCCCTGCACTTGGAACCGTCAGGACAAGCTGTCTCATAAAAAGAACACGCTTCCTACTTTGCCAATCATCACTGTCAAGCCTTGTCAAACTCTGACCATATCTGCTGTACAGGCACAGTCCAGGCGGTTTGATGTAAAGTTGCTGTCAGTATTAATCTGACGAGTAGAGAAAGAGCAGAGCTCTGTCTTCTGGGAGTGAGCCAGACCTCCCGGCGGGAGCAGCAGAGGGTGCGAGCTGATTCTTAATAAATAGCAATCCTGAACTTTTTTCCTCGAAACCAACACTTTAAACAAAAAATCCAGCAGCTATTAAACAACTTCACTTCACAGCACAACTTGTACTGTACTGTATATGTTAACGTTCACATCCAGAAAAACGTAAACACATAAAGTCAGACAAAGTCCTATCGCAGTGGAGGCCTCTAGTATGCAGGTAATGCCATGCTCTTCTTTCTCTACTCATGTCAAAAGTTGCTTTTTATATGAGAAAGGAATAATTTAATATCGTAAACATAAAAACTTAAAATAAAATGTTTTAAAGACAAAAAAGCCTGCATTTAATCCTAATCTTTAATTAGATTTGAAAGAATGTCTACATTCAGACTTACAGTTATATTTGTGTAAAATGTTTTTTAGTTGGGGTTAGATTTGGGGTGGGGGCCATTTCAATATCCTCTATCCCTACTGACATTCTACAAGCTCACATGTGCAGATATTTTGAAACTAAACCTGGCAAAACCTGGAACTGCAACCTATTGTCATTATAGTGCAAATTCCATTCACAACTGTGGCCTTGAAGTGTGTGGAGCTGTAAAGGTTGCTGGTTCCTGCTAGTGAAAGAGCCCATAAGTACGAAATCTTTCTGACAAGTCTTATTTCCTTTCAGGTGCATGCTGAAGAAATTTCTGGCAACAATGGATACGTGGAGCTCTCCTTCTGTGCCAAGAAGCTTGACGATAAGGTGAGAAGAGCACACATTACCGATGGAAACACCAGCACCTTTTCAGAAGTGGTTTAGAGGAGATATGCACCAGACAGGGATAGTAGTAGAAATACAATAGTCATGATGTTGTTGTTCAGCCTCAGACGGATCCCCCAAGGGATTTAAGGGTTTACTTTTCATTTTTCAGTGAATCAGTGATCATCTGAGAACGTATTAGTCTCATGTAAATTACAAGACCATCTATTACTGTATAGCACAAGTGAATGGTGCATTTTTATTACTGGTTGAAATTATATGCTTCCACTTTAAGGCTGGCCATTACTGAACCTACGTGCTCCTGCTCTCACACTGTCAAACTTTGCTGACGGCATATTTCAATCAAAAACACAGCGGGGGTTTACATTCAGTTACAGCCGTGTGTCAGGAGCAAGTCTAAGGATGTAAAACTCATGGGTTGCACTTGATTTCCAGTGATATTGGGGGGGAAATTTCTAATTTTTCACAGCATGTACACGCAATTTGAAACCCAAATTTGCTACTCGGACTCGGACTCGAATAGAACCTGATTGTTAAGTGAGAGCAATATTAATATGAATAAATAACAATAATCAAGGCTATCCTTCCTGTGCATGTAATAATGGCTTAATGTACATCCAGGAAACCACACTTTCTATTTAAACTGGATAAAGAATGCCAGTGAGATTTCAGCACATTCAGATGAATCACTGTTACATTTTGGATGTTACAGCTGTGGATGCATCACTGTGGAGCAATGGTGTGTAATCATGTGCCAATGAGACACAAAATTGTTCATAATTTCACCACAGAAGCTTCATTCAATGAAACACTCCACATATTGGTTCCTGATGCCAGATATCTAAACACAAATTACCTGTTTACAATGTTATTCTTGAGAAAGAAAAAAAGTTCCTCTTTAGGTGGATGATTGCAAATACAAATTGTCAGAATAAACTGAAAAAGTTCAGAGTTTGCTAATAGAAATCTGAATTCTGGGTCCGTTTCGAATCATCTGTGCAAATATTTGATGCCAACAACAAACACAGGCATGAACAGTGTTTGCTATCATTTGTGCAGAGTTGGAATTTATATTTCTTGTTGGAGATATTCAGCCTACTGCTATGTCTGACCAGGATGGTCAGATGATAAGTGCCTAAATTACTGTAATTGAGAGCAATGAGAGGCGATTTGAATCCTACACCACTTTGGAAAGTTATAGCCAGTGTGTCAAATGATGCCTTCACTGATATTAAACTTCTTTTGGGTCTAGTTTGAGCAGTACATACTTCTATCTGAAAAATGCCTTCTGATGACATCACTTGGAGGAACTTTTAGTTCAGATTATGTCATGTTGTTGGTCACACTTCGGCGTTTTTAATTATAGTCAACCTGCTTGTCCAGAGTTCCCCCAGATGATATCATCTGAAATCCTCATGATGAAAAACTCTTCCAGGTGATGTCATCTCGAAGAGTCAGAGGGACGTTTAAAGCATTAATGTGCATTTACACAGCAAAATAAAGCCATAGCAATGCAAGTTGAAAATTGATGAAGTTGCCCTTTAATATCAGCATTAGTCAGTAATGTCAGTAATGTTTTTCCATGTATTTCTGTCATTACAAATTGGTGTATGGCATTACAACTAAGATTTACAGTTTGAATTCAGTTACTTTCCAGTTACTAATCCCAGCAATGCTCTGCTACTTTAAGGAAATAATTACGAATTTCCTGGTACATTTGATGGCACTTTGCTGTTCTTGTGCTGAAGAAAGTCTGGTTATGTTTAAAGATCGAACACCAGAGTGAGAGTTAACTAGTAGGCGCATGCCTCTTCCATTATACATACAAAATAATAATGCAGTTTTAAAAGTTTACATTTTTTTAGTTTCTAACAGATGATGACTGAAGCAACAGGACCAAGCTAATTCTAATTAGCTGCTCAACATCTGTATAACCTGATCCTGCTGTTTAGACAGTGGTGAACATCCAACATGGTAGCAACTGTTAATAATTAGACTTAATGTTATTACCCGGGGACTGAATTATGACATGCATGTCTGCTCAGACAATGCTGCTGATACTGCTGGCTAGTGGTTGCCATGACAACAAAGAGAGGATGCTATGAGGATGCTACGGCTCTTTTTGCCCCTGTCCCTCAGGAGACATATCTGGCTAATGTGGTGGGAAATGCAGCATTAACTGTCTCATTCAGCGTACACAACGCCTTCGCCCCCATCCTTCCCACCCTCTGACTGCCATAGTCACACACAAAGACTAATGCACACACTTATCACTTGTTTTTCTCCCAGAAGAATCAATTGACCTAACTAATCAGTGTTGCTCTGATGCCTGTACTTGAGACTCAGCGGATGATTTAAGGCCATTGTCAATGCAAGTGAACATCTCAGACATTTTCATTTTAGCAGCGTATTTGCTAGTACTGATGATGTAAATGGGCTCAGCCGCTTTAGTTAATTTGAATGCATAACATTAATAGCAACCCAATACTGAAGCTATTTCAGATGCTCTGTGGATATGGGATGTAGTGCGGTGCACAAGAAAGTTTAATCTCTTGAGCTTCTCGTGAGCTTTAAATATCAGTTGAAGAAACCATTAACGATATTATAGAATCGCAGGACTGCGTGAGAGGAAACAGTAGGTTGATAAAACCATTTAGTCCTCGTCTCAGTCTTAATTCACCACATTGATCATCTCTCGTCTAAAAGAGCCATCATGCTATTTAATTGTATGCCTACTTCTTCTTGACCTTTAATCACAGAGCCAATTACTTCTGCCTCTGCAATCAAATAATAATTAATCAGTGTCACTCATTTGTAAAAATCGCTGTTTTATTCTCAACCGAGTCATATGAATAACCCTTAGAATAATGTTCAGATAACCCAAAAAGTGGCACTTTTGCAGGGGTGCTTTCTGTAATGTCTGACTTTGTGTCAACTTTGTTACAGCCATGGACAAACACCATAACAGTACGGAGTCTTCTCCATTGGCAAATTTAATTTATACTTTTGATATATTTATAGTGTGTTAAATCTTTGTAGCCTAATGAATTTAACTTGTATTAATTAAAACTTGTTGTATTAATTTGTGTTGATTTTATATCTGGTGTTTGTCCCTGCTGGAAACTCTTGAAAAACAGATTTGTAATCAAGAAGAATCAAGAGATTCTTTTGGTGAAAGTTGAATAAAATAAATATGATATAATTATATGGAAACCATTTGCAGACAATTATGTTTTCATTTGTCTCATGTGAATTTCAAGAGACCTCCCGAATAAAAAAAAGTAAAGTAGACAAATGCTGTTTTTCCCTATGCCACATTTTCACCATTTCTTTCACGGAGCTCTAATGTTAGGAAATAGAGGGTTGGTACCTTTAATAATCAGTTTTCTCTGTTTCTGCAGGACCTCTTTAGCAAGTCTGACCCATTTTTGGAAATATACCGAATAAATGATGATGAAACAGAGCAGCTTGTACACAGAACTGAGGTAAAATATTGGGTCTTCACTTTCATCAATAGCTGTTTTGCATTATTACCACTTTGTTTCATATGTCACGCGTTCCTGTCTAACAGGTGATTAAAAACAACCTGAACCCTGTGTGGGAGCCCTTCAAAGTGTCTCTCATGTCCTTGTGCAGCTGCGATGAAGACCGGAAGCTCAAGGTAAGGGTCTTTTAGGAAGTCCAAAGCATCAAAAGCCACAGTGGTTAGTACTTTAAAGTGGAATCAGAAAGCAGGGCCACACTGACAGAGAGAAAGTAGCAAACAATATTGTTTGTGTGTGCCACAGTGCCTAGTTTGGGATTATGACTCCAGGGGGAAACACGACTTCATCGGCGAGTTCTACACCGCTTTCAGGGAAATGCAGAGAATTTCCAGTGGAAATAAGGTCAGTGAGCAGAGAGGTGGCGCAGAGCGGAGAGACAGCCGTGTAACTGTTTCATCCGTTTCCAATATGCGTCTGCATATTGCTGCATATTGCCAATGCTGAAAGTTGTTCTCTGTCTTTAACTTGCTTCATTGAAGGTGACGTGGGATTGTGTGAATCCCAAGTACAAACAGAAAAAGAGAAACTATAAAAACTCAGGAGTTGTCATCCTCACTGACCTTAAGGTAGGCATCTGCTGCCGAAATACAAGAACATCATCAGAACATTTAGGAGAGCTGAACCAATCACTGTTCTATTCTTTTATTATGAAAAATAAAATGAAAAGAACCTTTAATGTTGAGCTTTTTGAAATTCAAGAACATTAACGTATTCATACATTTATATGTGTCCTGTACAGAAACAGTCTCTCTCATCCTCTCTTACTGGTATAATAAGAAATAAGATGAATAAAAACATGATTTTTTACACTACATACATTTATAGTTTCTATATTAACAAGATGCATTATATCATTTTACAGTCAACAGATTTGTTGACTAAATTCCATCTTTAATGACCAGATGCTTCAAGCACGACCAAACATCACTTCTAAGCTTTTGCTTTTAAGAAACCTTCTTTTTTTCTCTCTCCTACAGCTCCACAGAGTGTATTCCTTCTTAGATTACATCATGGGAGGATGCCAGATTCACTTTACGGTAAATTGAGTGGTCCCTGTTTAGTCATGCATCACTATCACTGACCCTTTTAATATGAATTAATGCTGTCTAATATACCCTGTACTACACGAAACTCTTAAGATAAACCATCTTAGGCATGACTTTCTTTTGCTGGTACATATGCAGTAAGTTTTTTTTTTTTTTTTTTGTATTTTATAATTGTGAAACATTAGGTTAATTTTATCCTTGAAATCTCATCCATGTGCACAGCTCCTTTTTCTTATTGTAGGCATATTCAAGGAATACATTCCAACCATCTTCAACTCTTGCCCTTTGGTCTGCCCTGTTTAGTGGTGCTTCTGACTCTCTGGCTGCAAAACTGAAGCAATGAATATTAATCCGCTGTGGTAGATGAAGTTGCTCCTTGTTGAAATAGGCTGCTTAGATCTACAGTGTATGGGAGCTGTAGCTGCCTCAATCTATGTGGGTGTAAAAAGTACAAGTTCTCATCTGTGATCAGATAATTTATACTGCCATTAGGCATATTTCAGGCCCGCTCACACAGAATGGTTTATAATATCATATGCAGCCAAGTAAAAGACTGTGCAACAAGTTAAGTAGCACAAGAGGAAGCTGACTGATGTAAAACTGTTCATATTGCACACATTATAATTCTTCCTACCAGGTTGCCATTGACTTCACAGCCTCCAATGGAGACCCCAGGAACAGCTGCTCATTGCACTACATCAACCCTTACCAGCCCAACGAGTATCTGAAGGCTCTGATAGCAGTGGGGGAGATCTGTCAAGACTATGACAGGTTTGTCACTTTTTTGTTTCTCATTAAAGGCTCTTCGTTGCCTACAGGGATTGTCAGTATCTTCTGCTGTGAAATAGAGCTGCAGCGCGCTCTGTGAATGGCATTTCACTGGAATCTCTCACACTGAAATGAGCCACTTCATCTATACCACGGCAAAATGACTTTAATGGAAATCATGAAGCACTGAAACAGAGTGGCAGAAAATCCTGCAAGTTATTATATTTTTGCTCAGTTTGTTACAGAGCTGAACGGAGCTGAACTGTTGACCGCTAGCTCCTCCATCTCTGATTCATTCCTTTACTGAAATGTATTTTGCATTATGAATTCTGTCTGTTGCAGCACAGTGGTGGAGTGGTTAGTGCTGCCGCCTCACAGCTAGAAGGTCATGGATTTGCATCCACAGCCAGCTGTGGCCTTTCTGTGTGGTGTTTGCATGTTCTCCTTGTGCTTGTGTTTGTTTCCTCCCATAGTCCAAAGACATGCGTGTTGGGTTAACGGGAGACTCCAAATTGCCTGTGGGTGTGAATGGTTGTCTGTCTGTGTTGGCTCTGAGATAGACTGGTGATCTGTCCAGGTTGTACCCCAGCTCTCACCCAATAACAACTGGAATAGGCTCTAGCCACCCCACACCTCTGAAACAGATGAACGGTTATAGATAATAGATGGATGGAATTCTGTCTGTTAGTTAAGCTATAAGCATAACATCTTCCAAATGGCAGCCAGTTTCTTCCAGCACACTGCTATTCACTGCTTGTTTATTGTCAACATCATGTTCACTTTGATAAGTCAATTCTAATTAGTATTAAACCTGTAACTGAGTAACGTGCAATAAACAGTGTCTCGGAAAATTAGAACAAGCAAATTCAGATTCTACTTTCTATTACAGTATTTATGAATGAAGGTATTCTGGGGCTGAAATTGATGCTTGGTGGCAGTCTTCAAGTACACTGACAAACACGCACATACACACACATACACCTACACACACACCAGACACTTTTTCGCAGTTCCCAGTGAGAGTGACTGTTATGTGAACCACACGTACAACCCCAATTCAAAAAAAACTTGTGGAAAACGTAAATAAAAACAGAATGCAATGACTTACAAATCTGATCACACCATATTTTATTCACAATAAAGCAAAAACAACATATCAGAAACTGAGACATTTTACCATTTTATGGAAAACATTAGCTCATTTTGAATTTGATGGCAGCAACACATCTCAAAAAAGTTTTAAGAGGGTGATGTTTACCATTGCGTAGCATTCCGTGTTCTTTTAACAACTGTCTGTAAACATCTGGGAAGTGAGGAGACCAGTTGCTGGAGCTTAGGAGATGAATGTTGTCCCATTCTTGTCTGATACAGAATTTTAACTGCTCAACAGTCCTGGGCCTTTTTTGCCAGATGTTTTGTTTTATGATGTGTGTTTTATGGAATGTTTTCTATTGGTGAAAGGTCTGGACTGCAGGCAGGCCAGTTCAGCACCTGGACTCTTCTCCTGTGTAGCCATGCTGTTGTGGTGGATGCAATATGTGGTTTAGGATTGTCTTGCTGAAATATACAAGGTCTTCCTAGACATCCTACAACGATGTTAGCATATGTTGCTCTAAAACCTTTATGTACTTTCAGCATTGATGGTGTCTTTCCAGATGTGTAAGGTGTCCACACCGTAGGCACTAATGCAACCCCCATCAGAGATGGAGGATAGATGGTCCCTCTCCTCTTTAGTCCACAGGACACGATGTGATGGAAAATCAAGTATAATTAAATGATTGGTCCATGGTTTCCAAAAAGAATTTTAAATTTTGATTCATCTGACCACAGAAAAGTTTTCCATTTTGCCTCAGACTATTTGAAATAAGATTTGGCCCAGAGACCACAGCGGCGTTTCTGGATCATCTTCACATATGGCTTCTTCTTTGCACGATACAGCTTTAACTGACATTTGTGGATTGCACTGTGAACTAAGTTCACAGACAGTGTTTTCTGGAAGTGTTCCTGAGTCCATGCAGTGATGTCCTGTAGAGAATCAGACCTGTTTTTAATGCAGTGCCGCCTGAAGATAGTGCACATCCATTTTGACCTTCGGCCTTGTCCCTTTTGCACTGAGGTTCCTTCTGATTCTCTGAATCTTTTGATGATATTCTATACTGCAGTTGGTGGGATCTCAAAAGTCGTAGATTAGTTAACCTCTGCCCATCTTTACATTCGAGAGGCTCTGCCTCCCTGAAATGCTTGTTTCATACCCAGTTATATTACTGACCTGTTGCCAATTTACTTAATTAACATAACTTTGTCATGTTTGCAGTTGTCAACTGCTCCTCCATTTGTTGTTCCAGCTTTTCCAGCCTTTATTGCCCCCATTCAAACTTTTCCTAAATGTGTAGCTGCCATTGAATTCAAGATGAGCTAATATTTTCCATGAAATGTTAAAATTTCTCAGATATGTTGTTTATGTTTTATTGTGAATAAAATATGGGTTGATGAGATTTGCATATCATTGCATTCTATTTTTATTTATGTTTTACACATTGTCCCAACTTTCTTTGAATTGGGACTGTATTTTAATCATGTGTGGACATTATATTTGTTACTGAAAGCTGTTTTGACAGATATTTCTAAGTAATTTATTACATTTGGAAAATAAATATAAGCAAATTACACTACAAAACAAAGCAAAATAAATATTGAATGGGTTAAAAAATGCATTTGTATAATAGTATATAAATAAGTCCATTTATCCATGTGCTGCTTATCCAGACTTAGGTTGCAGTGGCAGCAGGCAGAGATGCTTTTCCTTGTTCCACCCTTTTGACGGTCACCCTGTCACCTGTCATCAAAATTGCAGCTGCCTGTGTTTATTTCTTGTAACTCCTACATGCTTTCCACCTCCTCTTCAATTTGTTTTCAATACTACCCTGCTGAGGAAATGCATTTGATTATTGTATTGATTTCAACCTTGTTTCACATTTATTTTATGTGTAAAAATAGAAATGAAAAAGTTGGAAAAAAGTTTCATAGAGCTTAGTTTGAAGGACAATACAAACTGCATTGCATGTGCTTCACAGTGTCTTTGGTCACAGTGGTGTGCTTGCTCCTGTGGACATCTCAATGATACACTTTCCTGTCTGCATCTGTTGCAACTATTGGTCTTCTTTCTTAGCTCGCATAGGCTCATTACCCTGAACTACAAACGAGCACATGCAGAGATAGGGGCTAACACCAGGATAGCAGGCACTTGTGAAACAAGTGGGAGGCATTAAGGCTGGAGAAATAACAGTGTGGTGTACTGTAGAATCTAATGTAAAGACAGGGGAGGAATCCTTAATGACAGTGAAGCTATATCTTCATGCGAGATCTCCAGTTACTTTATATATAAATACTGGCTGATTCTGAGATTTTACCTTTTTTTGTTTAAATTTACTGATTGTGTAATTGCAAACCAATATTAAACTGTGTAAAAATGTGCAACATGAACTAGAAGGGATTGCATGCCTTGCAGGTACATACTAATTAATGGGGAATTTATAATAGAATAATATTATCTGTTTCAGAGAAAGACCCTCTCATCTGTTGAAACTAAGCCACACGAGGATTAACACTCTGACTTCTGATTTATGCAGATCCCCCTTTTGAATATCAGGGGAGCACTGTCTGGCTAATTATAGCATTGAAGACATGGCACTAGAGACACTGAAAACATGCCTGGAAATTAGCAGCTTATCCTTTGCATTTTCATGTTTACATATAGCAGACACACAGGAGCATCATACGTGCAAACATACCTCTGGTCGAACAGTGATTACAAGTGTAGGCAGCCCTTAAGTTGGAATCATTACTGTGGTGTAAAACGTGGGCAAGTAAAACTTTTAGCCTTTAGTGAATATAGGTGACGTGGGATTTTAGAGTCCTCGCAGAGGAGTGCATTATGGAGCTGGAGTGACTATCTTTTGTCTGTGTGGGCAGAGGCTCATTTACCTTGCTGAGAGGGCTATTATACTGGGCACATCTCCCTGTGGCTCCTCACGTGTACTGACAAAGTGTGAAAACAAAGGCCGCCACACACGTTATGGCAAAATTCTGTGATGTCGGTCAGTAGTCGTTTCTGTTGTCTTGTCTGGGCTGACGGTGTTAAATCATATTTGAAGTTTAATGATCTCCTAAGGATTTTTTTTTTTTACTTTGTGCACTTTTTATAAAAATACCAAAATATACACACAATGAGTGCTGTGTCATATCAATGATAAGAATGCAATACATATCAGAATTATGATGGCTCAACATGAATAAATTATTACCAATTAAAATGGTTTATTAAAAAAAAACGTTATCTACTGTACAATGATGCGCTTGGTGAAACCAACATACTGAACATAAAATGTGTTTTCTTCCCATTATTTTGCATCCACACAGCATCGGTGTATTTTAAAGGGCACAATAGTAGGAGTAAGACCTGTATTCAGAGGATGAGTTGTTTGGATGAAAGCGAGCTGAAAACATGTTCATGTCGAAGGTGGGTTTAGAGCAGAGCCATCATTTTATCACCTTTTTTGGACACTGAAATCTTTTAATCAATTTGGAATATTGTTACTGGAGTGTCTTCATATCTGGATACAGTACAGCACATTAGCTGCAGCATGTGAAGAGGTTGCATTACCGAGAATAAAAGTTGGACCTATTCACATGTTTATGGTTTTATTTCTTGGAACAGAGGGTGATGACAGTAACCAAAAATGGACTCAAAATCACCCATGTACCTTTCTAACTAAGCTCCAATTGTCCGGAGCCTACAGAGTTACTACATGAGTTGTTGTTACCACTATAAATCATTTAGCAATAACATAACAGCATAGCAACAGCAACATGCATAACAGTAATAAAAGTCCATCAAGAGTGCGTAGTTCAAAGTTTATTACCGAGCCTGAGAGTGTAAAAAACCCATCACTCTGCCAATATTTATATAAGTCCACACCTCTCCCAGTTACACACTTCTGATGGCTCTGAAATGTTGCCCCACAGCCATATTAGGTCTGTGAGGAGACAAACAACTCTCCAATCAACACCTGTCAACACACCAAATAAATCAACACTTATTAATACTGCAAATGTTGCTGTGTGTACCCTTTGATGCTCCCATACCATGTCCAGAGTAAATGAACTAAATATACCGTTTCAAATGTGTGTGCCTCAAACAATGATTCTGTTTGAGATGTTTTTTTTTGTGATTGCACTGGGCTGCAGAATTTGTGGTTCTTTTGTCAGTCATGAAAGCATGAAATACAGTAAATGGTCTGATAAGGGAGGCAGCCTCTGCAGGCAAACAATCAGTGAGGTGACTGACAACAAGCTGCGACAGTTCTGCTGTTTATCTTAAATGCAACAGATTCTAGTGTATTACAGTAAACAAAGATTTAAATGCTTAATGTATATTTAGTATTAGCATGGCAGTAAAGGGGCAGTCCCAGAAATTGTTACACTTCAATAAAGTTGGGTGCCTTGCAAAGGAATAAATGGCGAGAGCACATTTAGAACAAAGATATCTAGTAAAAACAAAAGAAAACATTTATAAATTTATTGTAAGTAGGTTTGAATGGTTGTGATGTTAAAACCAATTTAGATTTTTGTGAGAAGAACAATGTCATTGTGGAATCAGGTGGAGCAGCTGCAGCCTGATGTGGGATTTGGAGACAAAAGATAAAACAACAGATTGAATTGATTTTTAACATTTTAATCTTACACATTAGAAAAACTGTCACCACACTTTTACACTAATCAGCCACGACATTAACACTGGTGGTCTTAATAATGCCATGGAGGACAAGGAGTAAATCTGCAGC
This sequence comes from Channa argus, assembly GCF_033026475.1. NCBI lineage: Eukaryota > Metazoa > Chordata > Actinopteri > Anabantiformes > Channidae > Channa > Channa argus. The sequence continues at coordinate 22,994,473 of NC_090198.1, forward strand.
TACACAGCCCAATAGGCATAACACATGTTTTGCAGATGAGCTGGAGATGAGTTTGAAATAAAGTTTTATTCTTAGTCTTAAATAAAATTAATTCAAGATAGCTCTTATTGGCTAATGCTGTTTTTTGTTCAGTGTCTATAACCCAGTTTTGGGTTGATTATCCCGTAGTGTGGGCCAACTCGTAGTAACTCAAGGAACACCACAAGTAAAGGTTAAGGTACAAATATGACAATAGATTAGCTACAAAGTACCTAAACACAATATACAACTACATTAAAACAAAATTATATAAACCTAAAGAAGAATACTAAAATGGGATAAAAGGGAAAACTAACTAAGGTGGCCCTTGGTGTCTGGGTGGGGCTGCACCTTTTGGGGTGGGATTCAATCCCGCTGCTTTTTGTATCCCAACCAGAAGCTCTACCCATTGAGTCACCAGGCCCCCAGAAAGCTAAAGTCCACTTCAGGGCAATACTAAGGAGACAAAAGGGTTCAATAGTCATCTGGTCTCCAACACATTCTTATCTCCGCAGCCATAGCTCACTCGATCCTGTGTCTCAATCGATGGCTCTCCACACAGACTTTGAGGATAGTTTGGCACAAAAGTTCAGTTCTCAAGAAGACACCGGGCCAAGGCCTAACACACACACACACACACACACACACACACACACACACACACACACACACACACACACACACACACACACACACACACAGCAGAGCATACGTTTTAAAGTTGGAGAACAGTACTCATGGATTCCTTCCTTGTCCCGTTGACTCTGTCTGGTACTGCTGCAGCGTCTCCACTGTGAAATGGGGCCTCTGACATTGTCACTCTATTCAGTCTGTGCCATCTTCTCCTGTCAGAACATCACCTCTCCTTTCCCCTTGTGTCACATACAGTACACCTTCTGCTGCTCTCTCCTTCTGACCATTCCCTCTGTATAGATACATACACATAGCGGTTGCGTTTCATGCACAGAAAACAAATATAAAAAGGAAGAATAAATATCATGCACTTATTTGGTAAATAGGGGATTTAGACATACTCTAGGCTTGCTCCTGTTATTTATACACAGCACTGCACCCTGGCACACAACGCAGCGTAGCAGAGCCTCTTACATTATTATCTGTCCATCGAGATGGTACGAAAAAAAAACTTGAGGATATGAGATACTGTGAGATACAGGTGCAAATATTGGCTGCAGATTTCAAATTGTAATACAAGCTTTTAACATTTATGAAATGCAAACAAGCCCCTGGGAGAATGAGCAGATGGATACACTATCAATATTTTTCAGATCACTGTCAAAAGCTCTCCCAGATTAAACAGTAGTAACTGACTGAATAGGACTAATTAATTTGCTTATCGTTTCAGTGACAAAAGGTTTTCAGCTCTGGGATTTGGTGCCAGGATCCCTCCAAATTACGAGGTGAGTATCTCTGTTCTCCCTGTTATCCATTCATCCTAAAACTACCTTTCACTTTTCTATTCGTCTATACTGACCTTTTCTTCACATAAACAGTATTATGTATAGTTTTATTCATATGAATCCTGCTAGTTTTCTATACAGTGGGACTTTCTGCAAAATGATTTACATAACCTATTTCATGACACAATGTGTTATATTGTCAGACTTTCAAATTTAAAGCTAATTAGTGAGGTGATTTTATTTTATAAGCAACTTATCAACTTATCTTGAAAAATAACACATTCTGATTAAATAAAAGCCCTGCAGTGTTGATTCTCAGTCTACATAAGAATTCATGAGTGTGACAGCATTTGTTTGAACAAATTGCACTCTGAGAACCAAAAGCCTTCAGTGATTCTGAATAGCACCGTGTAGAGACATCTGGCACATGAAGAGTGGGTGCATGCGTGCACACGCACACACACACACACACACACACACACACACACACACACACACACACACACACACACACACACACACACACACACACAGTGCGTGCACAGTTGATCACTTTTTAAATGCGTAACTGTTTATGTTGAATTGTAAGACTGCAATGTGCTGGTGTGAAACACTAATGACTACCATATCAACCATGCATTTGTATTTGTGCTTCAGCAAATACAAGCTATTAATTTCTAATTTGCCCTCACTGTGACTGTCTTTCAGAAGTCATAATTACTGTGTGCTCTTGCCACGTTGTGGCAGGTGGTGCAGGTGAATGCAAATTAAGCCATTAGACTAATTATAAACTCATCGGCATCACTCATGTGCAAACTGGATTGACTTGGGCTCAGTATATGTTGTTGTGCACTGTGTCCTTAATTATGCATTATGTGTACACATTGTGATTAAAAACATTACAAATGAAGATCCAAAGTGTTAATTTGCCAGTCAATAATGGATTAGATAGTGATTTGTGGGAATTATTGTAAAGCATCAATGAAAGTTGTCTATTGTGTTAATTAATGTGGGTAATTTAAACCCATAGACAAAAAATGTGTTTAATATATATTATAATAATAATATAATAATAATATTTCTCTATAGCCTTAGACATTCATGGTTATATATAAGGTTTACAAAAGAACACCCCTAGTTATTATTGATTGAAGTATTAAGGCTGCTTTCATAAGTTGTTTGTTTTGGTTAAAGGGACTTTGATGTTTTTGATCATTTACTACCATTTTGCTTGTTGCTGGTACGAAAGCTGTAACTCAAACTGTGGTTAATATCTGATCAGCCTGCTAAAAGCTTTTGATTTCTCATGTGTCCTGTTGATGATGAATGACAAATTGCTCCAGTGAATAAGTAGCCAATTATATCAGTAAAATTCTATTTGTAAAAAGTCAGGATTAAGAAGGAAACAAAACATGTTGGACTTCTTACCTCATTTTAAACACCAGGCTTAAAAGCTACAGTAAATTCCCTAAACAAAAAAAGAAGTTCTTAACGTTCAAAGCACGTGTATGTAATAGTATAATCATTGCTTGACAATGCTTTCTGTAAATCCTGACAATAAAGAATAGACTAGAATAGAATACTATTGTCATTCACAAATATACACCAATTAGTAGACATAAAAAAGACTCACTATTTGGACATTGTTAACCACTTTGTACATTTTAACCAGAACACCAAAAGGGAATACAACAATTATTAATTTTGTACATTTCATGGGATGTCATGTCAAAACATCTGCAGTGAAATATGAAATATAAACAGGATCTACAGTGGCCCAATGCAAACACTAAATAGAGGCTTGTGTGGCTGATTTTCTAGGGCTCTTCATATTTATCTATACAGTTACTGAATTCAGGCTGTTAATCACATTAAAGACAAAAAATGACTTTAAAAATGGCCAGCTGGAGACGAGTCAGTTGTCACTGATCTGGCTGACAGTTGGTGCTTGTGAGAAAAAAACTGTTTCTTCTGATGGGAGGCATCAAGAAGGGGATTTTATTTTTGCCAATTAAACAGCTTTGAGATAAACAAAGTCAATCTGACATTTGGATGGCAAGAATAGACCAGATAAAAGAAGCAAGGTGGCAATCTCTTCCCAGAAACCAGATATTACGCATATAGGATGTGCTATAGAGTCATTGCTGTCTATCCAGAGATAGTAATAAACAGCCTCCAAAACACTGGATAACGCTACTATTCAGTGAATAAAATTATTTTTTCCATTTCAATTATTTTCCATGTTGTCTAAATTTTGCTTAAGGTTTATGCAAAACGTCAAAACAAATAACACCCCAAATAACTATTGGCATGCAAACCAAAATGTCTGCTCAACCAACTTCCGATATGCATTATTACTAAAGCATTCAGCTTTAAAGATGCAGTATGCAACATGTTTGAAATATGTGTAAAACAGAAATATGCTCCAAAACCTGACTTAATGTGGAGAGGTGTGGTTGATGCCTCCCATGGCACAAAGTCAATAAACTACACTGACAGCAGTACAGAGGTATTCCCTTCTTAATATTTTTAACTGTTTTGTAGCTCCCTAATTATTGTAATTTCACAATGAGGACTACTACAGCTGATGGGCTGTGCAGAGAAGGTGGAGGGAGATCTGTGTGGAGCAGAAAGGACTGATTCAGAGCCTCAAGCCAGTAGCTTTAAAAAGTGTTATCACTATAAATGTGCCCAGAGCAAACAGTAGATGTGCATTTGATTTGTAATATTAAAATCGACTACCATATATCACTAATGTGCTTGGTGGCAAACTGGCTCCCATTATTATTTATGATAGCCACTAATCATTTGTACTCTCGACATCATCGGAAATAATATCCTACTGGCAAACTCAAAATAAAAAGTTGTCACATTTCTTTATAGTAACCTAATCAACGCGAGTTTGCCTCCCAGTTTCAGATTTAGTTGTCTTTGGTTCCCTTGAATCCACTAGACTCTAGATTTTTCCAGCATTATCAAAAAAGTAACTTGCGGTATTTAATTTCCAACATCATAAAACCGAGAAAAAGATGCACTTCTGATGCTTGGAAAAGATATGGCAAATAAATAATGACAGAGCACAAACCCTCCAGATTGTTTCACAATTTGCTCTCTTTCCGTTAACAGGTGTCTCATGACTTTGCCATTAATTTCAACCCAGAGGATGATGAATGCGAAGGTAAGAAAGGGCTTTGTACACCGGTGCCTATTAAGTGCATCTCCCCTTTAATAATAAATAATAATAAACATCTGTAATCTCTCCACACAGCTGCTAAACTATCACTATTGCCCAGCACATTACACATAATAAATTATCCATAAATAAACACATGCCAGCTGAAATTCATAACATTGACATGTAAATAAGAAAATCATCTCCTCTATACCATCTGTTGTGAGAACTTCAGAGTGCATCTTTATCTAGTTTTGTACCTCCTACAGAGTCAAAGACAGTAGTGTTTTTTAAAGCGTCTTTATGGATTTTACACTTGAATTGCACATGAATGAGTCAAAATCTACTGAAAAAAAGCCTTTGTGTGGGACAGAAAAGCCAACCACTTATATTTTCTTTTTTCTAGACTCACTTTAACGTTTCATTTACAGCTGCTTCTTTGCTGACATGTAGATAGCTTTGTTGATGTCATTTTACTCTCTGCCGTCTTTGATCAGAGATCCAAGGAGTGGTTGAGGCCTACCAGAACTGTCTTCCTAAGATCCAGTTGTATGGCCCAACCAATGTTGCTCCCATCATTAACAGGATAGCCAAGCTGGCAGCAGGCGACGGCAACATTAAAGATGCTTCTGTAAGTGTCTTTTTAAACTCCAATACTAATATATGAATAGAAATTAGTTTTTGTTGTTATGCCACTTACTCACTGAATTCCCGTTGACCTCACATTTTAAAGTAACAATGCTCTTCAGCACTAGAGCCTCGATAAAGAATGAACTGGTGTATGTTAAATTATGTATTGAAGTAATAGAGAATTAGTAGATTGTGGACCTGTTGCAATTGTTTTTTTTTGTGGTAGAAATGATTGTACATCATGAGTAGCTAGTTGCTTATAGACTTACTGTGCTCTTTATCTTTTATGGTACTGTAATAAAATCACAAATATTTTAACTGTGCTATTTTCAGTTACCCACCTGTTGCACAGACATAAATTGTTACTCTCCTACTGTAGTTGCACTGATCTTCATTAACACAATTACTCCTCAACATCAGTGTTTATTATGATCACTTAATGAGCCTCAGTAAACTATTAGCCTTTCGGATTACACATCAGAAACACACCAATCAGCACTAATCGTCAGCAGCAACATTAATATCGCCTGGTGGTGCTAACCTTGTGATGAACAGGGGAAAAAATGGAATGTTGGCTATTATCAACAGCTGTCAGACCACACTGTGCATCACAGCTTGCTGAGTGTGGTTCCGCGTAGCCACAGGCCAGTCAGAGTCCCGACGCTGACCTTTTTTTAACATTAAAACCCAATGGATGCTTTTAGCGTAGTGATTGGTGTGCAGTCTGAGTGCAAACTAACCACTACTCACGGAACCAATAAAAATAATCGCACTAAATTACACCATGTTAAAGTCATTATACTATACCGCTAACATTGTGATGTTCAGTACACACGTGAAATTGATTTCACAGATGCACAAGACCCTGCAGCAGTTTGTGATTTAGCTGCTCTATCATTTGATTTCTACAAAGTGCCGTGCACAGTCAGTGGGTGCTGTAAAATTATCAAAGACATCATGAAAGGCTTACTTCAGACCACAGCAGACAATGAGAGGTGTCCCTGCTTGTAACCACACGTTGATACTAAAATGGGTCAGTGTTAGCAGGGATTAATTCACACTGAAAGCTCTTATGTTCTTCCAGCGGTACCACATCCTGCTCATCCTCACGGATGGTGTAGTGACCGACATGGCAGACACTCGTGAAGCCATTGTACGAGCCTCCTACCAGCCTCTCTCTATAATTATTGTTGGTGTGGGCAATGCAGACTTCACAGACATGCAGATTTTAGATGGGGATGATGGAGTCCTTCGATCACCAAAGGGCGAGCCGGTCCTCCGGGACATTGTGCAATTTGTGCCCTTCAGAGACTTCAAAACGGTGAGTTTTTTACCATCTGTCTATCTTTACTTGTTGACTTTCAGCTTTCTTTTCTCTGTCTGACCGCTGTGGCAGTGATGCTGATTGAAACAGAGACTTTTTTATTCAGTATAGCCCCCCCCCCATTGTTATTTGAAAGACCAAAAAGGCAGATTTTGTTAGCTTTGCCAGTCCTACACATGGGCATCAAGGACTATAAAGGACCATCACATACATGTGTTCTGAATGTAGCAACACACATTCACACAGCAACATTTCATCTATACAAAAACACTCTCTGTTGTAGATCTGACATCTCAAGCCACAAACATAAAAATGCCCCCAGATGTGTGTGATATACACACCAGTTCATTATATAAAACTGCAATGCATTGCACTACATATTATTTGTTGTTCCTGTGTATAGCTCTTAGAAAGAAGCTTCTTTTAACTTGTTTTAACAGTAATTCTAAGTTTAGGACAAAAAAAGTCTAGCTTCACTGAAAAATTTTCTGTAAAATGCATTAACGTGACGTTTCACAGCTGTTTTGACAACTTCATCTGTTCGGTTATGTCTGGTACAGGCTTCACCTGCAGCCCTTGCCAAATGTGTTCTGGCAGAGGTGCCCAAACAAGTAGTGGAGTACTACAGCCATAAGGCCATCTCCCCCATGTGTCCAATAAGGGACTTATCCACGCCCATCCTCAGCCCAGTCGCCACCAGCCCAACAGAATAACCATCCACCGTGTTCCTGGCATCATGCTTTGACCACACCAACATTCTGGCCAACTGAGAGGGAGACGCCTCACTGCTTTGGACAAGAACTGAAGAGCAAATCATTCTAAATGTGTTGTTACTCTTTTGTTTCTTTCTGCTGATGGCAAAGTGTTTACGTGAGGACAGTACAACAGAGAGTGTGGGTTATATTTCTCTGCTCGGTGTGAATCCAGTGCTTCTCCCTGCCTTTGCAAATTGACCATCCAGCTGTTTCAGCGTCATAAAACCTGGGGGATTATTTTTATTATATTTTTTTGCATGTGGGTCAGTTCCTCAGAGTTGATTCATGGTTGGCATGCTGGTGTATTCCTAAAAAACTAAATACTTCAACTCTGCATTATATTGGTTTTCCTTATGATTATTTTGAAGATGTAGAATGTGTCACAATCAAAATTATTTTGCCCAACTTAAACATGCTGACAGTATTTAATCAAGTTATAACTATATTGTATAAAAAAAAGATGCTACAATTCTATATTGTAAACTATAATAACTGATTTATCCAACTCTAGCTGCAAGATACAGCAGGCCTTAATTTGGATTACAGAAGATATTTCCAGACACACAGAGAATTCAATCTACCATTATATGACGTTAAGAAGGTTAGAAATAATTTTCTTTGTGTTCTGTTTTCCTAGTGAAATAAAATTTTCTTTTATCATGTGCTACTAAAATTACAAGCTCTGTTCCAAAGTGCACCAGCTGTTTTCAATAAACCAAACAGCAAAACCTTTATATGACACCAACACTCTGGCAAGTAAAAAAGCCAAAAATACGGATTTTGTTTGGTATTTAGCAGGTAACGGCTGCCAGATTAGTTGCTTTGTGTAAAATAATTAGCTAAACAACAATAATTAGCCAATTCCCCGGTAATTAGGCCTCCTGAAGGACCAGGTGAGAAAACAGCTGAAATGTAAATATCTTTGTTTAGTTCTGCATTATCACCACTTCTGATCGGTTCACGTTGTTCATCTCTAAACTGCAAGTGACTTAACGACTTTAACAATCTGCAGTATTTGTTATAGCTTGAGCTCTTTCTATGCCTTTTTTCTGTTAGAACAGGGAGCTAACAAGTCACAACAAGACAGAGGACACAGTCAAGTCATCAGCTTGCTGGCTGAAGTGGAAGAGTTGCTTGTGCTGCTGTGCAGTAACCAACGGTTGCACAGGGCTGCCTTTGCAGAGGTCAGCTGTATACAAAGCCGGGACAATGTTTTCCTCTAAGAGAAGATAAATGATTGCACCCTATTTTTGTTCTTTTGTCACGTGGTATTGGTGTAAGCTGTAAAATCATGCTTCATGTCAGGTGAATTTTTTTCGCTGTGAAATGCCCACGGTTGTTGTCATCACTAAGCCATTCACTGTGCAGATAGCGTTTTTCATAAGTCTTCGGTATTTGGTTTTTTTTCTTCCTAATATTTTTAGTATGCCATTAGTAGGCCATTATTCTACTTGATGTTTCACAAAGAATTCATCTGGCAAACACATAAATAAAAGTGCAAAATTGATCACATCTAATTCTGCAAAACAAACAGTAGTGTTCATGAAACCAACTGTGAAATATGTTAACATTACACCAGTAAAATTAGAAATGAAAAAGTGTGACATTATCACCAAACTGTTTCTTAACATAAAATTAAAAACAAAGGTTTGCTCATCATTACACGTGTGCACCTCCAGAAAAAAACTGTTCTGTGAACCATTTCCAAGCATCTCCTGCCTGAAGGATCAGCATTAACTGGGGGTATTAAACCTTATCTTTCTGCTGTTCTACGGACCTTTACAATGATCATCATATTTAAAACCTTATAGCCTTAACTTTCATCTACCTTGGCAGAAGTCTGTCAGATTGTCTTCATAGCGTCCAGAGGGTAGCCTTCAATGTTTTAATTTCTAAAAGGAACATGTTCACTTTAAAGACACTACCGCTGCACAACAAGCCGTTTGAGATGCGGTTTTAATTGGAAATACCTATGTGAATTGTGTGCTTTAAGTCACATGTTACATTTTCAAGGATCGTGCTTAAAGTCAACTAAACAAGAAAGTAAAATGGACTCTTTTGAAAGGCTCCTCACATTTACACATTTTACCACTTCTTTGAGGGTCCTTGACTGGACCAAAAACTTTGACGTTCATAGCAGCATTAGGTGACTAAATAGGTTTCCATTCCTTTCTTATTAAAAGCTTAAATTTCAAAAGATTTCTAACGTTTTATTTAAATGTAAAACTAACAAACCCTTTCTTGTATAAATCCATTGCCTTTCCCTTCCTTTTTCATTACATATGCAAACTAATGTTTGCATGGTGGTATAGTGTGAGCCTTTCCAATCCACAGTATGCATACTACCCTCTAAAAGTGGAACATTTTATGTATAAAGTTTAAAGTTTGTTGTTCTTACCAGCAGTCTAAATGAAAAGTGCCAGCAGCGAAAATGCTCCACTGTTTCAAGCCTTACTATTCACTACATTGTATGGTTTGATTGAATAGTTCATTATATGCTGTATCTTGTGTTTTTGCATTTTTAATGTAGCCTAAATGGTTTATTTGTGCTCTGAATGGTGATGATTTGGCCCAGAAACCAAGCTGTCACTGTCATTAAATGCATAGGAGGAATATCTCGTCTTCACAGCTACTCTAACATACACACATATCCACCCCCAGTCTACCGTACAAATATTAATCTGACTTTGATTTGTCCTCTAGAGCCCAATACAGAGTATTGACTTGGTAGGAATTCACCTAAACCTAAACAGCTCTGCCACTGGCTGCTCTCTGAACCCCTTTGAAGATCATAACTATTGAGTTTTTCTTTCACTGTGGCTCACAGTATGACACCTATTGATTCAGCAGGCCTAGATTTGGAAGCATGTTGAGTTACTTTGTGACTTTTGTCTCATAATTGAACGTCAGCTCAATGTGATGGATTTACAACAGTAAAAAACAGATGCAAAAATAAGGAAAACCTCTGACCTTTTATATTTTTTAATAGACAAACATTTCCTTTTCTTTTTGATGAATAGGTTTTTGTATTTATGCATCTTTACACAGTCTCATATTTTACACAGTCTCATATTTTACAGATCTCTTTAAAAACTATAGCATGTCATTTTAAAGTTTCTAAGTTATCAAACAATTTACAGTGCTAGAGGTGTGTCCATACTTCTCAGATAATAATTAGTGTCTTAAAAAAAGAAAAGCATTTTTCAAAGCTTTTATCTATCAAGCCAGCATTGTGCTTTCACATAACGCTTAATCACCATAAGGCAGGATGTACAGTTATTAACCAATATTTCTGTTCCCGAAGGGCAAATGATCCCACATATTAAAATCTAAACTGCTGTGATTTGTGCCTCATATAGCAATTCACTTTCTGGCCCCTATTAACTTTATCACCTTATTCCTACGTCAGCTCAGCAGCACAAGCTCAAATGGTTCATTACCTCATTCTCTTATATTTTATTAGACATGATTCTACCATTGATAGACAATTGACCTTGGAAAATACAAAACATTATTTCTTTATCTAATAAGTAGGTACGTTTTTTTGTGTAATTATCAAATAAGTCATCTTAATTCAAACACAAATATAATCTGCCATGCAAATATCTGGGGTTACCTGAATAAAAAATGCTAAACAGTGATGCACTAGTCTGTGGTGTCGGACCAGGTTTGTTCTGGACAATTCCCCTTCAATTATCTCTTTCAGTCAAGTATAAAATGCGAAAGCATTAAACGAATGTCACTATTGTGTGTAAGACCTAACCGAACCCAAGTACACAGTAATGTGTTGTTATGATTTTAAACTGTTTTGTGGAAAAAATAAATAAAAAATCCACATTAATGTCTGAAGGAGAACCCATTTCTGTGCCACTGCAAAAAGCAGTGAGCTGAAACACTGGAGGAAATAAGACCACAGTTCATGTGGCCATTTTGCACTGTGGATTAAATGTAAAAAAATAAAAGAGTTGGAAAGAATCCACTGAGCTTCTTATGTTGTCTAATCTATACTCTCACCGTTTCAAGATAAAATTAACAAGTCATAAGTTTTATACCACACTATATGAAATTTCCCATATGCAAAGACTCTCTCCCTTTTGTATCCATAAACTGTTAATTATAACAAGGTTTACAGCTCATAACCCTAATATGCAAATGGTGTAACTGCAAGCCGTGTGGGTGAGAAGCAACCCAAGCATCATTAGTAAATATTTGATTTCTTCGTAAAAAAGAAAGAGGTATATTGCATGTTTACTTTTATTGTTAATCTGTGCTGTGCGGTCATTTCTTTGGATTGTATGATATGTTAATATACAAACCTGCATCTGCACACACCTCTGTTCTTGTAGTTTACGCTCTTTGTCTTGCAGTTAGGTAAATAAATCTCAATTAGCTCAAACTGTCTTTGTGATTTGTTATTGTATTGAATTAGACATTTTGTCCAAAGTATATTCTTAACATCTTTTTGATTTTTGTGGTGCTGTTCAAAGAGCAGAGCGGTTTCTCACTGCACACCACTGTACAGGAGGGATGAATAAAAATGTGATTTTGATCTGCTTGACGGCATGTAAGTTATGCTATCATGTACGTATTTGTCCCATGTAGTTTGGCTGCTGATGCTGTAAGTACTTATTGCATGCCAAAAGGGTCTGAGCCTACTCTTTAATTCCATCAGACAGCTCTTTTCATTTAACGGCTATTGTTGAGAGCACTGAATAACAGTTGTTTCCATGGCGACACCTACTTGTGGGGCGACGTAGACCTTCATTTTTTGTCAGATTCAGGGACAAAGATGCAGGATGTGTTGAGAGCTCTGGGAGGAGGCCATCCTCACACGATTATGAAAAAGAGGAGGCTTTGATTGTGATGACTGCTAGCCTTTGGAAGGCCACTAACTGTCCAGCAGGGTTCAAAGCTTCAGGTGAGCTCTGTGTTTAGTATCTCTCTCTCACTATCTCTCCTATAACCCTTTGTGTGCCTGGCTGGTTGATTTATGGCCACAATTAAAGAACACACACCACCGCTTAACATTCACTGCCAATAAATTCAACAGCAGGCTTGCACCCTGGGACAAAGGGCTGTTGCTTAGAGGAATTAACTCATTGCCTTCACATTATCAGATTGCCTTAAATGTCTTTTAAAGCTCAGCTTGGCTTCCCTATCACTGGTAAGGCTGGGAGATCTGGCTGGAGCTACCATGAAAACAGGAAGGACGGAGGATTCATTGGTTTTATAGTCAGTGGCTGCTTGCCTAACGCCTGCCTGTAATGAGGAAATGACTAATGGAGATGGAGAAGGGAAATCTCTGTAGTAATTAGCTGTCTCCTCCTTCCCTGAGGGAACAGAACGCACCTTTGAAATGCTTCCATGTAGCTTCTCTGATGTTGTCTCTCACTTGCTTTCTATGCCGCTGTCACATTGTGCTTGTACCATATCCACATACATGTACTGTATACACATGCCTACACACCTACAATGAAGTTTTGTGATACCATAATGGCAGGTTGAGTAATGTTACATATGCTGCACATTACAAACAGAAAATTAACTTTTAATAATACATTGCCAGTGTTGTAATACTGTAATATTATTTTGAAATGATTAAGTGCTTTGGCTGACCATGCATGCAGGAAGCCTAAAGGGTAACCTACACTGATTTTCAGCTTCCCTGCTGTGATTCGGGTTTGGTTTTAATCTACCTTTGCTTAATTAAAATATCTTTCTGCGTCTTTTTTCATCTTCCAGATGATGTCATCTGGTTACTCTTACTACAGAGGAAGTAGACCTGGTCGACCTGCACTGCCAGAACTCCCCCATATGACATTATCTGAACTCTTAATGATAAAACATTTCAAGTGATGTCATCTGGAGGCTTTTTCAGCTTAAAGCATAGAGATTATTTAATATAAACCTCATATGCACCCAAACTAGTACTATAGAAAGCAAGTTAAACATTTAAGTGCGTCATTCTTGCAATAGATGAGTCATCTTTAATCAAGATTCACATGCACTGATAAAGGATTAAACACACTGCTCTACAGCAGACCTTGCAGCTTGGCAAGAGGTTGTGATTTTTATTTAAGAGTTAAGCTGAGCTGGAGGAAAATGTTGCACTTTTAAGTATTGACTGTCGTATCGCAGTCTTACATTGTGTCTTACTTACTATCTCACTCTCCTGCTCCCTCCCCTGCATTCCATTCACATTCATTCTCTTCTTTATCACACACACACATTTCAATTTTCACATTCATTTTTGTGATTCAACTTAGTCATTGTCATTGCTTGTACGTAAACAAAGAAATCTGTATTCAGTGGGAGTTTTCCCATAATGTGTATTTCATTTATACAGTAGTTCCTTGTCCAAATATGGGAGGAAATAAGAGAACAAGACAGAGTCTGCAGCTGAGATAGTGACTTTGTGAAGCTGTACTTTGTCACACTGGCTATTGAGATTAATGCTAATATAGTCATAAGGACGAATATTTATGCTTAGCAAATAATGTTTACCACGTTCACTATGTTGACTTACCATGATGGGATATGAGCTATGTAATAAACACATGACATGATTTTAAAGTATTCAGTAATAAACTGAAGGATTAGACAATATAACATTTCTGAACGATGATGACACCACATGAAAAATGTATCAATATCAGTCCAATTCATTCTCCTGACAGTATAATAGTTCTCATGACATTTTATTCAAAAACAGAAATGTCTTCATATAAAGAGAGAGAAGATTTCCAAATCAGTAGGATTCCCCCTTTGTGTGCCAGAAATATCAATAGAAGATTTATTGTTGAGATATGTCAGTTTTGACCAATGTTTTGGGTCAACCAACTGACCCACTGTTAGGTTTAGTTTTAGGCTGATTTATGTACTATAATGCTTAACAAATGACTGTACACTCACTGGCCACTTCATGTGTAACACCTGTACAGTTTAATGCAACTCAATACAGGAGCTCTGCCATGATTTTTTCTTTTATAAGGTTATAATTTTGCAGTTTTTAAGTTGAAACTGTCAGAAAGGTGACAATATATCTACGTGTTTTTTATTGAGGTCATAGTGGGAGGTGGAGTTGTACTGGAGTGCATTATATCAAGAGGTGATCCCCTCAGTCATTTGAGTAGGGTGGCCAAAACATTTTCTGTTGGACTGCATTAGATTGTACAGGTGTATTACAAATCATCTTGTTAATTCCCTACACTGATAGTTAGCCAGCAGAAACTCTTTGTGAGTCTTAAAATAGGTAGAAAGCACCAGGAAATGTTTCATTCAATGTCAAAATATTAAAGAGAGACGTTGTTTTATACTGTTGTATTGTGTGTCCACTGTCTGACCTATCATGACGAGGTCCTTTATAATAAAGGGAACACTTTTCTCCAGAGGTGAATCTACCTGCCTGCACAAATATTACTATACTTTTCAGACTGCAAGACTTTCAGATGTGGTTCACTGACTCACCGATCCAGGCTCCTCTGTCTATGTCTCTGACACCCACATATATAGTAATTTAATTAGGCTCTAGAGGGCCTTGCTGACTTGCTGGACCGCTCTTGGCTCTACTCAGCAGTGCTCATTTCTTGCTTCACAAAATCTCCCTCTAAGACTGCACAACTTTGGCTGTGGGCCTGTCCCACTGACAAAGCCTCCCACTCCCCTTCCTTGACTAAATATTAAATTAAATTCAACTACTGATCCACACGTGGGGATCCTGTATGCAGTGGAGAATCTGGGTGTAAATAGTAAAAAGAGCAAGCTGACACCTATTTTGAATGTCTTGCAAACAGCAAAATGTAAAAAGCTGCAGTATATGGATTCCAACTAAATATTAAATCTGTAACTTTTTATTTTAAAGTGATCATTTTATACCATCTGTTGGTGGTGTTTGGTTGGATGTTAAGACTGGCACACTTACTGTCGTTACACTTGTTTATGTGGTGCCTACTTTGCCGTCTCATTTCTCTGGGTAGCAGCTTGCTATCTTTCTGGCAGACAATACTGTACCAAGTGAGTCTGTCCAAACCAGTAGTCTGTCACACAGAAATTATGTCTTAAAATCAATATCAAATATTGTTGCTTTCAACCTAAAAATAAGTTTTTTTTTTGTCTTGCTTTTCTTGTTTGACCAAGAAAGGTGCAGATTATAGTGATAATTTTCTGTTTACCAGTATTACTGGACTATAAAATATTGACACATTGTTTTAGTGTTTTAATTTGATATTTTGTTGCTATCTGTATGACCATAATGTACACAGTCACACCCGTACTGTTTCATATTAAATTAATGGGTCACAGCTTTGCTTGACTCAACAGCAGCCTTCTGCAAGCTGACCAATCAGAACAGAGTGGACTCAGGGTGAGGACTTTAAAGAGAGAAGATAAAAACCAGCCAAGAGAGTTGAAAAAAATTCAGCATAAATGCCCATTTTAAGAAGAATAAGAAAAATGTGGAGTTATAAATCACAAACAATTTCAGTATGACCCCAGAATGAAAAAAATCTAAATTATGCACAACATTGTCTCTTTGAAGAGTAGAAATCAGTGTTAACAACATATAAATGTAATACTATTTTGCATTTTACTTGCACTGATGCCTATTGCACATTAGTATAATTTTGTCATGAGTCAAACATATTGAGAACAGCTGCTATGGATAATGATGTCATCCACAATATGGAGGCAGCAACATAGGAGCATGAAGATGTAGCACCTGCTGCATGAATCAGTGAAGCAGAATGATCCGAATGAAAGTGAAATATAAACCCAGGGTAGCAGAGTGGGCAAGTCTTCCCTTTGACTGTTCTCAGTATACAGTTCTTCCATGTTAGCACATACAGTACCAAGAAATCATAGGGCACTATGCTATAAAAATTAATTCACAAACTGAATAGAGACAAAGTTATTGTGAGTAGTATTTGTGTGTAATGCAATGGCTGCATTGGGGTTGCAAGAGGACACAACTGAAGCAATATAAGGGCCAAGATGAGACTTAAGAGACGTTGCTGATTTTCTGGTCCATGATGGTGATTGGCAATTATGTGTTAACCAGGTTAAATGGGCTTGTGTACACACTCGTGCCTGTCGTGGGAGTCAACATTTGGATTGCACACGTGTGCACATTTTCACAGTGATTATGATTCATTAAATGGAACAGTGAGTTGGTGGTGCAGCTCAGCATTTTGGTTTCATGATTAGATTTGACTGGCTAAACCATCATGTGCAATTTCCCCTCAAATGTAATGAAAATGTATATGCCGCCTTATATTCAACTGTATTTTGTTACAATGATGGCAAAATTACACTAACTCATGCTGGTGCTGAACATTTTGCAATATAAAACAATTTAACAACACTGG
Source organism: Channa argus (assembly GCF_033026475.1). Taxonomy (NCBI): domain Eukaryota; kingdom Metazoa; phylum Chordata; class Actinopteri; order Anabantiformes; family Channidae; genus Channa; species Channa argus. The sequence continues at coordinate 23,011,152 of NC_090198.1, forward strand.
TAATATCTTCAATTTTCTAGGCCTTATTTGGTCATTAATTTCTCTCATTCCCACAGATAAAGTGTCAGACAGTGTGACCTCATGTTCAGACATTTCCAGCTACAGATTAGTCAGTCTTTCAGCCACATACAATTTCACCAGTGTCAGAGCCTTTGAATAAAAGAGAAATAACTTTTTTTCCACACTTACTATTTTGTGTTTACATCTAATGGACATTCAGGGACCAATCTATTATGAAAGAGAATAAAGTATCTTGAAGCATGAGAGGGATTTTTAATTAAAGTAGATTCACCAAATTATGAATCACAAAATCAGACAGAAAAGCATGTGTTGAACATTAGGAATTAATGATTTTAATAACTTTGAAAACGTTGGCCATTTGTCAATAATCCTCATCCAGACACTAAACAACAATAAATGTGTCTGTGTTAGTCATTGTTATGCAGTGATCCCTTCTCTGGAGTCTGGATTAGCTTATTCGTCTGTGCCATAAAACTTCAATGTTATTGTTATAAAAACACAACATCATTCTGAAGGGTGTGATTAAGAGACTTCTACCTCAGATCATGGCCATTCTGAGCATCTGGGGAAACATTTGATAAAAATATCTCTACCCAGTCTTTTTGTAATGAAGAAACATGTCATTCAGTGGAGTATGTGTCTTCCCTTTCACCTCCCAGTAGGTTCAGTAAGTTCCTAAATTGCCACATGAATGTTCCTATCATAAGCAAATCAGTGTTCTTAGGTTTAGGTACTGAATCAGCAAGGTGACAACTCCAAACTTCAAAAACGTCCAGGTGGGGATTTTCAGAAGACAGGCTCACGCTTGCAGTCCAGTAAAAGTCTGGTTTCACAGACACATCGTGACATGATAATGTTTTTTTAAACCTGAGACAAATGTATACTGCATAAACTGTAACATTAGGAGTCAACTCCATAAGTACAGAGGTCACACCTGTGTGCTCTCTTATCAGAAAATGACATCTGTAATAGACTAAAATGCTATTAGGGGACTTTCAGCTAAAAATGAAAAGCAATGTGCATCTGTGGGGCAACACAAACCAGACACAGACAATAAAAATTTTAGAATTTTTCTTACTGATTGTTTTCTATTTAAAACATATAACATAACAAAACATAACAATATGTTTAAATCGTTTAATTTTATCCTTTGCTAACAAGTTTTGAACAGTTTTCTTAACACTGATTTTGTCTTACACTACAACAGCAGTGTAGCACTTATTTACATATTTACTCCCACTTATTAAAGTTCACTGACAATCACTGTTGGACAATTAAAAGGCTTCAACCAAGGAAATGAGTGAGGTTAAGCTGTGACCAGCTGGAGGCTGATCTGTGCTCCATTATTCCTGTGCAGATGTGTAACATTTTGCTATATTATGATTTAATGTCCTCTCCTGAAAAAAGAACATAACATTAATAATAATAATAATAATAATAATTGGATCACATTGTAGATTCATGTTTCTAACACTGCTGATGCTACCCATGAGAGAAATTACCAGAAAAGATCCATTCTCTGTGTTTTTGAATAAGCAACCAATTTACAGCTTCCAACAGCTCACTGTCTCTGTCGAAGATAAATTGACTTAATTTTATCCAGCGCTAATCCTGCACAACTCAACTGCTTAACTAACAAAAAGATGGAAGAAACTACATCTTTGAATTTTCTGTTAATATCTAAAAGACAGAGTAATCAGACAGTTTCTGACCCAAAGTTAAGACTACCTTTATTAGTCACTTGTATATTTGTATTTGTAATGATGAGTTATTAATTCCTGCTGAATTCCTGCCTCACCAGCTCACAACACAAATTCAACAAATTGTAAATTCAGCATATTTTGCAATTTTGTCTAATCGCTGCAGCTTCTTCTCAAATTTGACCTACAGTCAATTCTGTATTGTCCCTGAACGCCTCACACACACAGAACACCACAGCCACTGATGAGAGCTGCATAAAACTGTAGTGTGGTCTTTCAAAATTATTACAAAAATGTTTCTAAAACCATCACCACAGGGATTGCAAAAGGTCTAAAAATCAGAAATTTTAAAATGTCGAATGAACTAAAAAGTAATAAAAAAGACGTTCTGCATTAGATCTGAGAGATGAAGAAAAATACTGAGTTCAGATGCACTTATACAGCTACGAATGAATAATAATAATAAAATCAATAATTCATGGAGAATAAACCCGAGCCATAAATAATTTTATAGTCTTTAGAAATCAACTTAATACAATTTTTCTTAAAACCTAGTACTAATATTACATGTGCAAGAAAGCCAGCTAGACAAAATACTGCACTGGCAGAGTTGAGCTCACCTCTCTAGTTTGGAGAGGTCTCACACAGACACAAAGACAGAGAGGAGAGAGAGACATAAACGGGAGATAAAATCACAAGCCAAGGCAAAAAGTCACTTTACTCTTCCTGGGGAGAAGCGGCCCCCGGTCTGTCAGTCTGTCACCTTTAGAACTGAACACCTCTGCCATAGGATGGAGGATGTTTTAAGGTGTAACTGGGTTCTTTGTGACAGCTACTGATTATACAGTAATAAAGAGGAGTGAGAAGAATTGCAGCACTTTAAAGGTTAATGGCAAATATGCAGTTGTTAATTACTTCAAATAAATGTGAATAAACCATATCACCCTGTGGTAGAGTCTCACACTTTAGTTCTTTTGGGTTATTATGTAAATGGAGTTTTTAAATGCAGTTACTTATTACTTTTTGTTATTTTTTTGCAATTTTGGCCTAATGTAATTTGTTACCGTAACATGTGCCAAATATCACCAACACACCTCTAGGATATTTCTCCTCCTTTTCAGTGCTCACTCAAATACCACCCAAACATTTACTTGTCCTTATAGAAAGCCCGATAGTAAAGTTGCTTCCACACAAAATTAGCTGCAACGAGCAGCTAAATACTCGTTGTATCCTGTTTTGACAGAATCCACTTAGTCTGAATGTGGTTTATGATTCTTCTCAAAATAGTTGACGCTGTCACATCATACACCACCACAAGATGCATTAGCTGCTTTTACAGGTGACGTGTATTTAGCTCCAGTTGCTTTGCACCTTCCGCAGAGTTTGACTTAGGAGCATTGTGCTAAAAAGTAAGTTTGTAATGGAAATTCATTTTATGCACTGGCACCATTTGAACCTCACTTTCCAGCACTTGTATCAGTAAAAACACATTCCTACTTGTACATTGTGCTACTTGGATGATCACAGGCTATGAACCAAATGGTTATTTCCTAATGTGATCACTGATTTGGCTACACTGAAAGCAAGACTTACTATTTATAGATCTTATTGAAACTGATGGCCTAAAAACACAGATAATTGTAATATAATAAAGTGGCAAAAATGATCTCTTACCACTCTCCATCCAAGCATGTAAAGAGCAAAAGCCTATTAAAGATGAGGCTTGATCTTGGTCATAATGGTGAGAATGTAATTAAAGATTATTATGAGAATGGGCAGAGATCCTTTACTGTTCTTTATTGTTCTGCTGACCTTTTCTGATTAAAATTATGACTGGTCTCTCTGTTACTGGCAGCTATTGTGCAGCTACTGTGTAATGAACCTCTTTTAGTCACTGGATTCCTAACTTATGTTTAAACTTTTACCACAGATGCACATGACATGCTATTTAAGACAAACTAGAGCCTTGCTATCACACTGCGTAAAAAAGGGAAGTGCACATTAGAGACAGGTTAACACTCAAAAATAAATGAGAGAAATTCTATTTTAAAAAGAAATTCTTTATAAGACCTTACAAGTGACTTGTGCAAGTACAAGAACATTTATTGAATATTATAACAACACATTGGAAAAAGTGGCCAATCCTTGTATCTTATAATACACAGTAGTAATGCAATGCATGAGATGATGTAGAAATATTATACATAACACAAATACATTAATATATTATTATAGCAGTACTATAGTGTTTCATAGATTAACTAATAAAATGCATTAAATAATGGTATATTTGTTACTACTACAGTGGTAATATTTTCTAAAGTATATTTAATAAAATTAATTATACATTGTTGGCTAATTAAGACTGAACTTATTTTTATAGGAATAATTATTTAAAGTAGCATTTAGAATGTTAGACAAAAGACCATATGCTGTGTTCTCTGTAGTCAGACTTTGTAAAAGATTTGGCACAGGGTCTGTTACTGTTGGCCAGTTTTGACAAAGTAGGGAATGATGTCATGTCATCAGCCCTTTAAGCCTGACAGGAAGAAAACTGCAAATAATATACAACAGAGAAAAACACAGAAACAGTGATTGTCCACATTTTAAATATTTCATGTGTATTTTATAGCTAAAACCTTTTGTTTGTCATATATCTGATGGACAGTGGACAGGTGTTGGGAGTGCTACACTTTCCAGAACTAACAATGAGAAGGACATCAGCAAAACAGTGGTGAAACAAATGCTCCCGACCAGACAGCTGGTTAGATTTGTTTGTTCCTGTCCACAAGACAGAGCAGTCTGTCTTTGTCAAGCATTGTGGAGTAATGCATTGCTGCTAGTGTTCCTGAGCAATTAGTGAAGGAGACTTTAAAACAAGACATCCTGTTTTAATGGCCAGTGACAGCATCTTCCTTTAACTGCAAACCTGCAAAAGAGGTGTCATCTATCACTACTGATCTTTCTCTGAAAGTGAATAAATACATCTGTCACTATTTTTCTGTGGGACTGACACATGATGGCATCTCCATTAATCACATTTTTTTTCTCTCTCTATTGCAAGAAATACAAACAGGTATTGCTTTTACAAAACATTATGAAATGACATTTGAAAAGTAAAACTCTGGAAGCCATGAAGTGTCCTATATCTGCTTTAATCTGAGGGTTTTATTTTTCAGTATTTCAGTACCTTTTATGAAACTTTTGATAACATGGTTTTCATCAGCAGACGGAGTTTGTCTAAACTGTGTCATAGATAGTATAACAGTTGTAAACTCCAGTTTTTGTGCTGAAAACTCTATGACCTTTGAGGGTTTTAAAAATATTATTTCAACTACCATTGTCAAAATATTTGCTATTGGACTGAGGTTTTGATTATAAGCACTCACCAGACTGATTTGTCATCTGCTACTTCCAAGGTTGAGAAAGAAAGGTTGAGAACACAGTGTTGAGAACACAGCTTAATGCAGTATAATCATAAAATATACGTGGTAAAGATGTTGAATAAGGTCAGTTAAATTATTAATAAACTTCTGTGATTTGATTTAAAATGGACTTTTTAGTCTTCTGTAGATTTTTGAATATTTAGCAATGTCTTTGCAAAGGTTTTCACCTCATGTATTGTCTGTGTCATATGTTTTATTGAGAATTTGAACAAACATGATCCCAGGTCAAATCCAGAAAAAAATGAAAAAGGAGGATTTCTTTCCTTTAAAATCTGTACGTTTGATAGATTCCAATTTGATTTGGCTGTTAGATTGGTGAAATTTCAGATAAGTCCCAGTGGAATTTTGAAGTGCAGGTTTAGATGGATCGAGGGCTGTACAGCGTGGCTCTCATTTCTGACAGTGTAGTTCCGGTTGAAAACATTGGCAGGTGATCGTGCAAAGCAGGAACACTTTTAACAAACAACATCCTGCTCCATACTTCATGCAGAAATAGCACTCAAGTTTTTAATAAGACCAGGTTGAAAAATGCTTTAAATCAAGACATGAAACTAATAACATGCATGTGCGGTACATTATATAGCAAATGAGATACTGACAACATGAAAAACACACGTGATATTGGTGTTATTTGTAATTAGATTTATGCTTTCTTTTAACTGTATAGTGTTTGATTAATGAAGTTTTTCGTCCACTTAATACGGGAAAAGACTGCCCTTGCTCCAAAACCACATCCTGTGCACAACGTAGACCCATGTGTGAATGGGGTTGTGTTTCAGTTGTAGAGGTCTGCAGACGGCATCATGTGGTGTCATTGACTGAAACTATAGAAGCTATATCTTCCAGCGTGCAACGTGTGCCTGTGTCCTTTGAAGGAGACCAGCTGAGTGCAGGAAATAGCTACATAGATTTTCCTTCATTGTTATTTGTGCAACTTTATAATACAGCAGACTACTGAAGATGTGCTGTGTATGAGAAATAATGGACCTGCGTTTTACTTCTAGGTCTCTCTAATCTCACAGTGATAATGTGGGACCTAGGTTACACTTGTGGTGTGATTCCTTAAGTTGAGAGCTTTAATTATTCCCAAAAGCAAGTCTTTTATTAAACTGGACCACTTCTAAAGCTCAGTGTTAACTGTTTTGTCAGTCTCAATATTAACATTGATATATAAAGCCAACAAGCTAGAAACTGTCAAGGGAGGGTGGGTGATGCACAGAAAAATTATATCGTTCATTAAGAGCTTGATAATGGCTCTGTTGGTCCATTAAATGTGTGTCCATGTGAATATTCGGAACCTACATCTGGGACCGACTGTCTCTGTATTTTAATGCCATTGTTTCTTGCACCATATCATATTTATTGCAACAATCACTCTGAAGCTGTCTCACTGTGTTATAAACACAAACTTTGCTGATGGGTTTGAAGGGGTCCAAGTCACCATTTTAATAATACTTGTAGATTAAACTCAATGCCAATAGGGGAAGAGACTCGGGTCACCAAACAATACCCAGTTTATCTTTATGTTTGTATCCAGTTATTGCTGCTATTTTAACTGCACAAATGCTACACAAATGCACAATTCAAGTTAGTCACAGAAGTTGAGATACAGAGAAAAAGAGTCAAAAGAAGATTGGCGGGTCAGTGCTGTTGGCAGGTAAATGAAATCCCAGCAAATCTGTTTTTGAACACCTGGCATGGACTGTGTTTGAATCAGTGATTACTACTCAGCAATAATCAGAACGCTGTATACACAGCTGACTTTCTCCTCCTGGATGGATCCAAATGCGATGGCAAACATGATGAAACAAAATATATAAACTGAACTTTTTCTAGTGGCATGAATCAGTGGGAGACTAAGGCAATTGTTCAGTCCAACATGCTGGTCCAGACCAGCTCCAGATCATTTGGATTTGGATTTTGACCATGAAATTAGTAATTGAAGTCGAGATGTAACCTGTCCAATAACTCGGTTTATGGTCAAATGCTTGCCAAGTACTATTATTTCCGATTTTCATTAGTTGGTGCTAGTTAGTAAATATTTACATTTACATTTACATTTAGTAATTTAGCAGACACTTTTATCCAAAGCAACTTACAAGGGAATATTAACATGCAGTTGCTGATCATGCTAAACATCAACGTATTCACATTGTCACCTAGCATATACCATGATGGTAGGATTTAGATGTATTTGTACTTTGTTCTTGGTGCAACTCTTTATCAGCTGCCTGAAACACTGGCACTCTCATGCCTTTAGTCACTGCCACGGTGCTAGATTTGGAGACAATTCATTGAGAAGATTTATGCTTATTCTGTACAATCAATCAGTATCACTTGCAGGAGATTTCGCTAAGTGTGTAGATGAAGAAGTAACAGTAAAGCAGTCTTAGCAGTAAATTGATGATTCAGTAGGTGCGTGATTTCAGCAGTTTTACCTTTCATGGATTAAGCCTCTGTGCTTTGAAATGTACTCCCTGACCGACTGCATCTTTGAATGACAACTATGCTGACTAGCCCTTGACTTCACTGTCATTTGATTTAAATTTTCAGAGCACTCATTTCCCTTTCATGAAATCAGGTAGTTTGTGCAGATGTAATGAAACCTCATCCCTAAAGAAAATGGTTTTGATGACAAAATATGCACAACATCAAAGGGATGTTAAGTTAATTATACATCAGACACAAAATGATTAAAGTTGGGAACAAAAGTGAAACTGTACAATAGCATGTTATACACTCAGCAACATTTTCCTGAATAACCCATGATTAGTTTCTCTGAATGTAAAAAGCATTATGAGCAAAAGCTCCTTAGTTAGTTTATAGAGCATAATCAAGCAGTGTTTTTGGCACCATCAACATATGTCCACTGCTCGATTCTTCCCTGGCTTCCTAGTCTTTACAGCAATGCTGTGATCAATGTCATTGATTTTCTACTGGCCAACACATGAAATCAGATGTGGAGCTGGCTCAATTTGTCTTGCCTGTCTGTCTGTGCTCTCACAATTTCTCAGCTTCCTTTACTGTTTGACACACTACAGTATTTAGTGTATAGAAAGGCAGGAAATCTCATGCAGCTACATGTATTTGTTATTGGTGTATGAACAGACCCAGGAAGAAAATAAAACATAATTAATCTGAGAAAACAGCTGAAGTCAAACCCAAAAACGGGGACACAAATGGACTGTGATTGACAACAGTATCGTGATGAGAAGAATGTCAAGCCCCAGGTCAGACAGGCTGATGATGGTGAAGGTCTGTAAACAAGTCACTTAGAGCTGGAACTCTGCCATGGCTCCACTCTTTCAGAGCAGGTGTCCTCAGGGGTCTGAGTCATAGGCATTTTAGAGTTTTCTTCTTCCAGGGGGGTGACCCTGGAAACTACGGAGGGCAGGAGTAGTGGTCACTTAAATGATTGGTTGACACTTCTAAGCCTGTATCATACATCCTACATAAGATGCTTTTCTACACTTCTCCTATTGCACCATTACGCCACATCGCTAAACAGCAAGCACTTGCACTGTAAGTCACTTCAAAAGTAAAACATGAACACTCATTAAATGTCAAGACAGATGGAAAAAAGGTCAAGACGCACAGAATTAATGAACCATGAAAATCCAACGTCTCCCGCAGGTAGAAAGTTGATTTCTAAATGAGTGTGATGTGGTGTCAACAGAGCGACGTTAACTCAGAAACAGATGGTCCTCTGCACAGAAACACCAAGAGCTCACTTTACACTATTCTATCTGCGCTCCAGAGCACCCACAGAATCGGCGGCTTTGGTCCGAGTAATTATTGAGCAGGCCTAGTGGGCTCAGGCCCAGAGGTCCAGAGCATATGAATTTACTGATGATTTTTCTTTTTTAAAGGAATCGGCAGAAAGACACAAAATGACCAAGAAGAGATATGCACAAAACCAGAACCACAAAAAGTCTCAAAAGTATAATAAAATAAAAAAAACAACCGAAAACTGTTCAAAACTGTGTTACACTGTCACCCATTTTGTATGGATCCATCGCTTTGGCAATAAAAGGCTGACCCCTTAATTGGGGTTAATTGGGATCTGTCCATGGGAAACCGAAAATCTTCTGTTAATGTGAACAACGCCTTTCTGCTCAGCATGCGGACAACACAAAACTTCGTCGCTACTCACTGGGAATGTAACAAAAGAATAAAAACAACAAATTGTTCACAGTGATGAATTGCTTATCTTATGCAAGTGCAGTGTCTCTTCAAATTGGTTTAGTGTGGCAGTTTGCTGAAATGAATAATGGCTCTGTAGAAAGTCGGTAATGTATGCAAGTGTAAAACTGTTTGCAGTATATGGTATATGCTTATAAAAGGAGTAAAATTAAGTATACATCATATTTAATTAAGGCCTCAGTCTGTAATTTATGTCCGTCCTTTCAGCACCAATGATAAGCGTCCACAGGCTGCATTAAGTCAATACATGTTATTTATTTATTTGTTCGTTTATTTATTTAATGTGACAAGCAGTTTGAGGTCAGCGAGGAGTCACAGTGACAAAGCAGAAGCCAGCTGGCACAAGGTCCACCCTCGGTCAAAAAGATCACCAGGATAAACACTCCTCAGCAACCTGTGAATAACAAAACTTCAGGGTGGGAAGTCCGCTGTGTTCTGTACTTCTTATTCCTCCATTTCGGAGTGTGCATTATTAATTATGAGGTACTTGTGAGAATCAGAATGAGCTCTGTGTTGGGTTGTTTGAAATCACAAAAGCCACACAGAACTTTAAGAGGCAGAATATGAATTTTTTTTGTATTTGACAAATCCTTTAGGCACAACAGTGCTATACTTGCATAACTTTCAGTGGTTTAACAATGGATATTTGAAAATGATCATATTTCTTTCAGTGATCATGCGCTACACTCTACATTTCCTCTCAACATCTACAAAGTCAAACGTCTCAAAATAAAGATGCCTAAATTCTTACAAATATAAATTCTGTAAGTAAAGGAGCAGTACCTTGAAATGAATACCTTTGATCTCCAGTGACTTGCTGTGAGGTTTACCATCCTGCCATCAAAGAGCCATGTAAGAGAAAAATGTTTGAACTGATGGATGAGCCAAAGAAAAGAAACACTTTGTTAACACAGAGATTCATACTGTTTTTGCTTCTCCTGTGTAACAGGTAAATTACCTTAAAACAAACAGAGGACTGTTCTGTAAGAAAATAATTTTATACAGTAACCTGATATTCCAAGTCGTACAGGCACATCTGACATTTTTTGGGAATATGCTTGTCTAGTGCAAAGATAGATTACAAAGGTTTGTTTAAGCGATGTCCGTATCACAGTGGTCTTGTCGCAAATACTCTATGGTGCCAGCATTTGGCTTTTCAGTCTGTTTTGCACATGTCAGCGAATGGCACAAGAGTTGTTTTTGAAGTTTTGAATTTTATTGCCTTTAATGAATATTTCCTATGAGACATTGTCGTTAAAACATGATCAGCTTATAAGATGCAACTTTCGATGTGTCAATAACAGCAAGGCAAACAGAACAAATGCCGACATAGTCAGCAGATATTTCATAGGGGGCCCTGGTGGCTGGGGCTGGGATGCAGAATCCCGCTTCCCCCCCAGACTCAAAGGGCGACCCTGGTGCCGGTCCCGAGCCTGGAAAAAGTGGGAGGATTGCGTTGGTAGTTGTATGCATGCTCACCAATTATTTATGGTTAAATCGTCGACTAATGAAAGAAATGCTGACTGACAAATGTTTTTAATGAGTTAGGTGAAAGGAGGTGAAACAAGAACATTTTAGAAACTGTGGAAATAAATTGATCCCAATTAAAAAAAAAAAAAGCATCCTTTCTTGTGTTTATTACAGCCTCTCTGAAAGCAGGCAGAGCTTTCAGCAGAGAGAAAAACCTCTAGGCAGCAACCTCAGAAAAAAGAGACTGAATAACCCAGTCAAACTTGGAGGACAAGGCAAATATCAAGAGGTCCTTCAGTGCCTACAAGAAAGCTCAGGGACTGTAGCGTGGAGAGGGTGGGCACTGTTAAAAAAGAGAAGTTAAAGGCTGAAAGTCCAAAGCACTGAGAACAACAGCACCTGTGAGGAAAGGAGGCAAAAGTGTTTAACTCTGTTTTGATGGGAAAGGAGAAATATGGTGGATCTGGATGGTGGATACTGGATCACTTGAAAAATGAGCTCAAGAAAGAGACCTTGACAGGCAGGAGAGAGACAGACGGCCGAATCCCTGGAGGGAGGCAGAGGCACTTAAACACTTTCTGGTGGATGTAGAATATATGCTCCAACATGAGAGTTTCATTAGATTAGATGAAGATAAGCCTGAGAGACCAGGAAGATATTGAGAAAAAGTCAAAATACGAGAGGCGTCTGAAATAAAACAAGGGAAGGAAGAAATCGAAAAGCTGACACAGCCTTGAACAACCCGAAGGATGCCACAGTCAAATAAACAAGGCTCTGAGCTCCAGAAAGGCCTGAAGGTCAGGACGTATGAGTAGGTATGAGACAGAAACTAAATCTTTGTTTGTGTGGAAAGAAATTGCAACACCTGAACATGAGACAGCATCTGTCATTTCTTCACATGCAGATAATAGCCTATGCTCATATTTACCTGAGCAGCACTTCTTGAGGTTGTGTTTGTCGTAGGGAAAGGCAGAAATGGAGGAGAAGGTCTGTGTTGCTTGAATGGGTCCGTAACTACTTAACAGGCTTTTTTTCTTTTCATAACATTAACAATTTTTTTTTTCCTGCCCCTGCCAATACTAACCAATTGTGAATGAGAAATCGAATTACATCTCATGGGGACATATTTCTTTTAATAAGATGGCGTTTTGAACAGGGCAGCATTGTCCTGCAGTAGTGGACACTTTCCCAACATGGCTGATATGGGTTGATTAGGTATTAATAATTGTGTTCATGTTTGTTTTATTGGGTTGTATTTTCTGTATCTATATAACTAACATACTATAAAAGCAAGACTAAAACAAGCCTATATTTTCAGTTAAATATGTGCCATTTATGTGATTAGTAAAAGGTCATAACTCCCTACCAATCTATTACACTGCTTCTTTCCTTTCCCCTTTTTGTTTCTGTGATATTTAGGCCAAGGCTTAGTGGTCTTAGTGGGCACTGTGATGTGTCTCCAATTGTTGAAAAAAATCCATCCCTAAAGTTCTTTCTATTATACTCCCCCTGGCACAAACAGACCTCCACCTACGCCTTGCCTCATATTGATGTGTCTGACATTTTAAAATGTTTGACTGACGCTTTATCACCACCACAGATTTTGTCTGAAGGGATTGCGTCAAGATTATGCCAACTGAGACAGATGTGGAATATATTTGGACTGACAGAGTAGATACAGACAAAGCAAAAATTGTTGGCCCCCTCATACCCCAACTAAGACAGTGCTCTGTTCTTTCTGAAAGGAAAATTAAAAATTCTCTGTCCATGCATACAGTATGGATTTGACTTACTAAGAATAAAACTAAGAGGAGAGAAAAAGTATTCTTACTTATTCTACAAAGGTACTCTTTGAAGCAGTGATAAGTGGATAGTAATGATATTTCAAACATACTATTGTCTTCAATTCAATCACACGTCTTCAATGTTGTAATCAGTCATTCGGCCTATTAAAAATGGAGAATATTACTCATTGTCAATGAAAATAACTGCCAACCATGGTCAAGGTTAATGATGCACGGCTATTTCCATGCTGCTACAATACCTCAATGAAATTATTGTGTATGAAGGAAACTGTGTACAGTAGTTTTTGCATAACAATTTGCTGACTCGACTTTTCATCAATCATACATTTCATGTTTTGCATTTGGAATTGTGTCTTGGGATTTTAATTTAAGAAATTTAAAATAATTAAAACATTTTTAATTATTTGCCCAGTTAATTAATGATCATTCCTACTCAGTTCTAATGTATGAAAAGAAGGAAACACAAAGAAACTAAAAGAAATCTTTATAGACTGGAGCATAAATACTCATCAATAATAGTATAATTTTATGACATTGTGCTTTGTGTGTGTGTCTGTGTGTGTCTGTGTGTGTGTGTTACTGAGTTTCTCCTTGGATACCTCATTTTTCTAGAGGCTGTGAATCATTGTCAGACTAAACGAGTTGTCGGATAATTAGGGTTACTGCATCATCATTCAGTCATTGGTCACTGGCAGACAGCTCCATCTCTCACATTCTTGTCATTCCCATTCAAGTCTCTTTCCACAATCAATCTCAAAGTCCTTCCTACTTTTTTAGGGTGGACTCTGTTTTACTATAATTATCACTATGTTATATCATGATTTAATGATGATATGATTTATTTCCCATAAGCTCCAGCGACCAGTAATGTAACCAAGGTCTTGTTATTCTACTGTGAAAAAATGAATAATGCAATCAGTTTACTTGACAGCAGTGGGTTATAACTTTTATTTATTAGACCTGCCGTTGAGCCACTAAATGTTTTGAGATATTATTTTGTGGGAAATACTTGAACTTCCAGCACTGATTGCAAAATTTATATTTTATCTGGTCTACCCAATAAAGACATCTTTCCTGTGAAGGAACAAATTTAATATTTACTCCTTGAAATGATTCTTTTTCTATTTTCCAGATGATCAATATTATGTTCTGTCACTGTATGTGGCAGCATATGATTTGATTTGTTGGTTGTTTCACAGTAATTGCGTGAAATTGCATCTCAAGCTTCTCTAGACGCAGCATTTAAGCCCTCTTACATTCATCTACAAGCCTTCTCTTACTTGTCCTTCTACATCTTACTACATCATTTTAAAAGAATCTTCAAATAGGAAGTATACACACACGTATGTAAACATAAACTTACCAATATACCTATCATAAAAAAAACAATAAAAGCTAGATGAACATTTTCTTTCTATAAGCAAAAAATGAGGATGTTTGCACGCTTGTTGTTTTTCTGTCCGCAATCAGAGACAGAGGCAGATTCATTCGTTTCTGCTTACAGTCTAATTGGACATGACATCTGTGGGCACTCAGATGTCCTAAATGAGTCCACCTCAGCTCTGCAGATAACACATGATAAGATGTTACCTGCTCTATTGTAGTATTCAATTACCAGTTGATTTGCTTGGATTGATACTGGCTTTTAGAAATAAACATGTTACGAGATTGAAAAGGACATTTAACAACAAACATATCTCACATTAGAGCTATGACTGTAAATTGTCCAACGATTAACTGGGATGTATGAGGAATATCTATTTGAGGGCAATGACACAGGACAGACAAAAAGACTCAGTACTTTAATTCAGACAAACCTACAGTACAACAGGTGAAGCTGTGGTAGTTGTAGCTACATGAGGCTTTAACTATGCCAGCCGTTTTTTACTTTGTTTGTCACATTGTTCTGCAAGTAAACAAGTGTTTTACCATTGTAATTACCTTCATGATCAAACTGCTCACTTTAATGTTTTGTATAGTAGCTCTTTTTCCTTTCTCTCGATCTAATCAGCACATTAAATAAACCATACACTTTTCTGTATAATATCAGAATCTTTTTCGCCACCACAACTCTGATGAATCACAGGTGTTAGAAAAGGGGAAATGACAGTAAATGGAGGGGATGAAAGAGAGCTGTCAAGTCTGTGACACATGGGATGTAGCTGGAGCCAAAAAATGCATTTCTCACTCTGAATCACTGTGTCCATACTGAAGCTTCCATTTGATGAAAGTGATGCTGCCAACATCCATATTCATTATCACCACGGCTGCCACAGTACTGCTGTGCTAACTACTCATTGATGGACTCATTGTTGTAACATCAGCCTGAACTGTGGGAGACCTGTACATTACCAGTACATGATACAGTACTGTACAGTACAATACATAAGAAAGAAATTGGAAAGTAAATTGTCTGTTGTTTTGGATGTAAGACTGTGTTTTGATTTCTTTAGTTAATGTTTGTTACTAAGGAAAGTCTTCAGAACTAGTTTCTTTTTACTACTTTTTCACGGTCTAACAGTCAAAACAGTACTGCTCTTGACCTGACCCAGCCTTTGGCTTTTCTCACAATCTTTAAGTAAGTGGTTGTTGAAAAGAAGGACATTTTATTAACGGAAGTACTTTTTTTCTAATGGACAAATCATTGGGACTTTTTGCATCTGAAACCTTGGTCGCCAAACACAATGCCATTTTTCACATTATACTATATAATATGCATCTCTTCAATGTGGATTCAAAGAATTAAAATTACCTAGAAAAAAGTCTTTGCATGTAAAGGTGATTCAGGTATGCCATGAAAAAAAATCTGAAATAAATCAAGCTCCCCGTGCAGTAAAGCCTTCGACTTAAAAAACCTGGAAGACGTTTGAGCAAACACAGACTGTGTTCGTCCTTGAGTGAATGTTTGCTCAGATACCTTTGAGAAAGCTAAAATGATAAGTAATTTAATATGTCTACATACACACAGTTCTTAGTGTGTGATCATTCTAAATTGGTTTGAGACCCAAACATTCTCTTGTTTTTCTCTAAATTCACTAAAATAAGAAAAGAAAGTTCTCTTATAATTTCATGCATGATGGAAAATCAAGGCTTTCACATCAGTATAAAAATCCATTGATCAATATTATACATTCATGTCAAAGTAAAATAAAATGGGGTTTTCAGGCAGTGCCACAAGAACACTCTGTAGCCTGGTGTACAGAGACATCGTCATGATACCCAGGGAGAAAAATGTTAAATTATGAATTATGAAATATTTAATTATTCCTACAGTGACTGTACAAGGTGAAAATATTTCTTTACCAGCACTTTTGCTGGATGGAACACCAAGTGACTCACTGGGGCCCCAGCAAACAAAGGACAGGCTGTTCACTCAGGAGCTGGTTGTAGATGGGTTCTACTTTGGTTTTGTGCAACCTGGAAAAAATGACACTGTGGTTTATGAAAAGGTGGAGGAGAGAAGAAGAATGGCAAAAATCAACATGGCAGATCAAACAAAAACTATTAATCTGATGAACTACAGTACTTATAGCTGGCATTCTGTAAATACAGTGTACGGTCACGTGAATGAGTATTAATTCTATGTTAATGGACCAGTGCCAGTCTTCTTTTTATTCTATATTTTGTGACAGAATATGCAGCATTTTGTAATGTGTGAATAGCATAAATCCATCGTTCCCTATTTTTAACATGCAGGCATCAGCTACACAGGGATCAAGAACAAGGCACCAAGATGTGAAGAGTAAACAGGCCTTATATGAAGATGCCATCCCAGGGGTTTCTTCTTCAAACACCTGTCCCTACTTAGATGAACAGCAGTGGATCCAGAGGACGAATGGGTGTAGATCATTGGGAAGTGGTGGAGGGATGAGAAGGCTTCACTATGTTCTCAGTGAATGCTGTATTATTCAACAATAGTAGTTTGTAGGATGACTGGTTGAACACCAAATCTTTAATATTTCACAAGTGGCCAATGAGGTAACTGGCTGCTCAGTTACATATGTGATAGTTGTTGTTTGAGTGCTAACCCTTTATGGAACCAACTGAAAGGAAATAGTGATATGCAATACTGAAAACCATGCTTCAAGTAATTGTATTGTCCATACTAACCGCATGCCTGTAGAGATAAAGGTCAGCCTTTGATCCTCCACAAGATGAATCCTTTTTACTTTTCCTCTAACACATACATGAGTACATACATGGTGATCGTGACTGGTTGACATGTCATCATTGTGAGTGTGCTGACAAGACCATTCAGCTCAAAGCACCATTGTGTCCAAGTAGCCTACAGTGTTTTTAACATGGTGGAAGTCATTTGATTCAAAATGAGTCATCACATGTAAAAAAGTGTGCTGAAGAGGAGGTTCACTCCGTGACTTACCACAATCCTGATATAGCCTGTGATACTCAACATGCCGCATTTTACTGGCATCAATTTTGATGTTAAATTAATCAAAATGAAATGTGTACATGTGTAAGATGTGCCAAAGCTATTCGTAGTTTGTGAGATAGTAGTAGTGCTAAAATGACTTATAACAGAGCAAAGTAGTGATAAATGTGTTTCAGTATTCAGAACCAGCAGTTATTCAAGTGCTCATGACCTCTTCTTAATGCTTCTGTTTGTGTTAAATGGAGGTCACAAATGCAGGACCCACAGATAGAGATGGTAGTGTGCAAAAAGTCCAGTACAAAGTCTGCAAATATGGGAGATACAAGGTATAAGGCAAGAAGTTAACGTCTGCCAGGGTAAGTATTCAGGACATTATAGAGGATGTTGAACTGGTAAAAATGCTGACAGGAAAATACAGGCTTGAGGTCTAGTAACTAGTCAGGGTGCAGAAACAAGCAAACAGTAACACAGACTAGAGACCTGGTCCCAGCTCTTTGTGTGTGGATTAACAGGTTAACAGGATAATTTTGGTGATGATTAAACATAATTCCAGATCTGCATGTTATTCCAAAGTCATGTTGAACTTGTCTCTTTTCAGCAGTGTAAACAAGAAAACCTCTCAGATTTGAAAGGTGTTGAACCAGGAAGTCCATCCAACTACTGATGTGATCTTCTTAGATGAGCAAACCATTGAAATTAGGGGATGATAAAAAAGATTATTTATGCAGTTTATAAAGTTTTGCACTGTGCAACAATATGTGGGTCGAAAACATGCATACCATGTTAATCTGTTACCGGCAGCAGTCTGACTTTCACAACAAAGGAATTTCATCCACAATTCTCCACTATTAATGCGTGTATAGATTAATACACGGACACTAGTTTGCAGAATATTCTTGCAGCTCTTTTCACTTGTTCCAAAGTCCTTGTAGTTTTTAGGCTACTTGCTCTGACACAGATTATACAAATGATTCACAGTCAGATCAGCAACTGTGGTGCCAGTAAGAATTCCCACTTAATTTGTCAGACACTTTTTGTCTTTGTCTTTTTGCATTTTTGCAGCATCTTTAAATCCTCATTAGCCACACTAAAAATGCATTCTCTCACTCTCTTCTTCTCACCCCTTTCTGTCACTCCTTTTTAAATTTCTCTCTCTTTCTGTCTTTCATCATTAGCACATAGCCAATAGGAAACATGCTGATCATGGTTTTCAGTGTCTATAAATAACCACCATGAGAGTGTGCAGTTATCCCAGATGATAAAATATAGCTTTTGTAATCCAATTCTCAAGCAGGTTTGAAGAACCAAAAAAAAGCAAAGATTTGCAACAAGGTTTGTATAAAAAAACTTTTGTTGTTGTTGCCGCAGGAAGTAAGGAAGTAATTTATATCTTATATTATTTATATATTAGCTTAAATGTTATTTCTTTTTGGTTACCCAAACCTAACCTGACCCCGATGTTTTTGTGTCTAACCCAAACCAAACTGCTGTGTGCGCAAAGTTCAAATGATGCATTAACAGCAAAAAACAACCGTGAAACTGTTGCAATAATATTCACCATTTTGTTAGTGTGAAACCAAAAGGAGCATAATTTCAACAGGTGCCTGCCTCTGTATGAGGCGGAACCATTTCAACAAATGGTTCACTGCGATGGAAGTATAGGGACAAATGTCCTTGGTAGGCATTAAAGTTGGAGGACTTGTTGGAAGAATAGTGATTAGCGGGTGATTTAGCACTGTAGATCAGTTTCTCGCAAAGGTGACAACAGACAAAAAAAATACATTTACAGTTATTGTATGCTAGTGATATGGAAACAAAGCTGAGTTCTGAAGCAGGCTTCTTGAGCTGACACAGGCGAGTGAGAGTTTAGAATCGCTGTGGCGACCCTAAACTCACAGGATAAGCCAAAAGGACAAGAAAAAAAAAAAAAGACAGAGCAGAGTGGAGGAGAGTGGTGTATATGTGTGAGACAGGTGATTAAAGAGGTCAGACTGAGGGCTGGAGTGTGAGAAGAAGGAAAGAAAATGGTCAAAAAGTGAACAAGGGGCAGGACTGTGACCTGCCAGCCCCCTTTGCTGATTCAAGCATTTGAGCTAAATATCGAGCAAGCTCAAAATGTCTTTTCAAAGTTATGGGCACTAGAAATTATCTGCGTTGCCTCTAGTGATTATACACGAACATGACTTTCTGTTGGAACAAAAAAAGCCTTGATTTGTGTTTTACAACCCTAAACTTGAAGTGAATAAAAATTTGCATAATTGCCATCTTTGCCATTAAGCCACGACTATTACAATGTACTAGTTCTGACAGCAGTGTGGAAAAAAATTACCTTTGAAATGTTATGTGCAATAAAAGCCGTATTGTCTGACAAACACTGTTATGGAGTCTTGATAATGACTAGAACCATACTATCAGGTAGTAAAGCAAACAACATTTCTCCTTCGGAGCCCACAGATGAAGCTTCTTATCAGAGTGTGGAGCTCAAGGCGAGTGCTGGCAGACGAGCCTTCTTCTGCTCATTCATTGGTCTTTTAAATGTGCTTTTGTTTTCCCCAGCGAGATTTCATCTCTGGCCACTGCAATATGATTTTCAGATAGCATGGTAAATAAAGTGATTTTACCCAGCAGACGGATTTAATAAGTGCTCATTATTAAGCTTGACAGCAGTCCTGCAGCTGAAGATAAAAGTTGACTAGGCATCCATTGCACAGATTCTTCTTTTAATCATTTTGTGTGACCTTCAGAACATGAAATAAACTGCTCTGTATGAGCCACTTCAACATGCCTCGCTGAACATGCACAGTTGCCTATGAACTGTGTGTGTTGACTGTAAGTTTTATTTTGTCGATAAACTAGACGCATCAAAAGGCTTTTTTAGGGTTAAAATGGTGGTTTCCGGGTTTGAAGTAAGTTTAGTTAGTTACTTACTAGAAGTGGTAAGTACTTTTACTCAGGAATTGTATTTAATTAAAATGTTGTGATACTTTAATTTTACTGGAGTATTTCCATATCATTTTACTCATTTATATTTTTACTATATACTTTTTCCTTCACAGCTTTAGTTACTGGTTACTTTTTACAGCTGTAGGTTCTCCCAAAAGTAAAAAAGTATCAACTAATAAATCCTTATATATTATTATGAATTAAACAATTGCCAGTGCATTGAGTGGTGACAGTCAGCTCCACCAACTACTGTTGTTTACTGAATATCTATAGTAACAATGATTTAATTTGTTTATTTATTTAGTAATCTAAAAATTCTTTGCCATAAACTAGATTTAAGTATTTATCAACTGCCTCAAATTAAATACTGTTTTAAAAACAGATTCTTTAGTTGAGTACTTTTGTATTTTTTGATTACACAGTTTTAGACCATGTAGTTAGTACTATTAAGATAGTTTTAATTGTAGGTGGTGAAGTTTTTTTTTGTTTATTTTTTTGTAGGTTGGCTTTTGAATATAGAGTTTGCATACTTGCATCGATATTCAGACGGTTGCAAGTTCGAGCTCTAGCTGGCCGCTACCTTTCTGTGTGGAGTTTGTGTGTTCTCCATGCGTGGGTTTCCTCCAGGTACTTTCTTCCCACAGTCCAAAGACATGCATGTCAGGTTAATTGGTGACTCTGAATTGCCCGTAGGTGTGAATGTGAATCGTTGTCTGTCTGTATTGGCCCTGAGTTAGACTGGAACACTGTCCAGGGTGGACAGCTTATAACAGCTGGAATAGGCTCCAGACCCCTGCGATGATAAACAGGGTGAGCAGTTACAGATAATGCATGGATCGATGGATGGATAGATGGAGTTTGCATACTCCTTCCACCTTTCTTGGTCCTCTTCTTCTCTGCATATAATGTATTGTTACCATTAGTTATTATTCAGAAAAATGATATTTCTTTAATTACTCTGCTGATTAATAGGTATATGTTTTGATTTGACCAAGTCCTAAGCTTGCCGCTTTGAAATCAAGAACTGAATGTCTTACAGATCAAACTGAAGAGTTCATTATTGGACCAGCTAACTTTTTATTTAAAACATCAGTCTCTGCTTTCTTGGATCCGTAGCTTCTCAGAGCAACACAGTTTTGAAAAGTTTAAACCCAGTGGAAATGTTCGGGTATTAAATTCGATTCATCTTTGTCACTGAGATCCCAGAGCAGATCTACTGTCAAGATAGCTTTTCACTACATCCACAATATAGAAAGAATAAGTCCATTTTTTACATTAAGCTTGATTATTGCAATTTCCTTTTCTCTGTTCTACCTCAGTCGTCCATCAACAGCCTGCAATTCATTCAGAAAACTGTTGCAAACATCATAACTAGAAAAAGTACTTTTTTTTTTTTTTACGTTACCCCTATTCTGATCTCTTCACAATACAACACACACCACAGAGGATTTTAAAGTACTCATCCTGACCTGAAAACTGTTCAGGTCTCATCTTACCATACACTATACCCCAAAATATCATGTATGGTCTGCTGGTTCTGCCTACATATTCATGATTTCCCTGAAGTCATTTGGTGTTTGAGCAGTTTCATATTGTGCTTCCTGTGTCACAGTCTTCCTGCTCCTATCAGAATAGCTCCTTCTCGAGAAACCTTCAAGACCAGACTAAGTACATCTATTGTTTTTGTCATGCAAAATATGCAACTAAATGTTTGACACAGTATAAGTATTGATTGCTTCCAACATATTATTTTATTTAAGTAAAACACAGGCATGTACAAATGTGTTTTATTATTTACTGTTTGGAGCACAGCTGAAGACTGACTGACGTTTTTTCCCAACGATGTAAGTTTTGTGTGTAACTTTTTCCAATTCACACACAAGACTTGTCATTGCATTTAAACAAGGGTCATTTTTATCGCAAGTTGGTCTTGGGCAAACCGATACTGGCTGTAAGAAATATAAATGTTTGACAATGGCCACAGAACTATTTTGCATAAAACTAACAGAAAAAAACCACAGAGTTGTTCTTGTTATTGTGGCGGTGTTGGCTGTAGAAGAACAGCATCTTAGGCTGCTAAAAAACTGCCTTCTCTGAGGTAAATACAGTTGCAGAGCAGAAAATTATTGCCATACCTGCAAAGGGCAGCTTTTTCAGCCACAGTTTGGATTCAGTGAGCTCATTGTCATTCACTGCATATTGCTCAGCATCATGGCTTTGACGCACACATAGATGACGTCATACAATAAACATTTCTCAGCACAGCCAATAGGAACCATAACTGATAAAAGAGAAAGACACCAGCTGTGCTTGCAGAGAGAGCAATCATAAAGGAGACTTTGACTAAAGCTGGCCACTCATTTATTTTGTGAACTGAGCTGTGAGCCCGTCATACAACAGTGTATTAAGTAAAAGGGACGCATGCATGATTCCTATGTTCTCTTCACTGTTCGGAGGATGATTTCTGCAAACGGCATTTCTCTTTCCTCTCCTGCCTGATATATCAGCAGATGAATATAAAAAACTAAACCATTTGAAGAAAATTACATAGAGTTTTGTGAAAAATGCAACAAAATGAATGTATGATTTTGCATATGACATAATTTAAGTTTAATAACCCTCATAAATTAAACTGATCTTAATTTTGTCCAAACTTTATCAAAACCAACATAATTTACATTTGAGGGCTTGAAGAATTTGTGAGGAGCTGGTGAGTGATACCAAAATATTTGTACTATGTTTTTTATTTATCACTTTTTGCTCGTGAGTGGAGTCAAACTGGCAAGGCCATGGCATAGAGACGTATTAGACTGTAGCGGTGACCTCCAGATACCAATAGTCACACAGACAGTCATCGAAAGTCATGCGCTACTGCAAGTGTACACATTTTTTTCATGATACTGATATAATTGTACAATTTAATTGTACATACTTACTTACTTGTAAACTTAACTGTCTTCAGGGTTGCTCAAAACAAACATTCTCCAAATTAAAATGTCCATAACAAAAACAGACTTCTAATGGAAATTATGTTTTACTGGCCAATAATGTCAGAAACAAAGAAAACATGTTTCGTGTTTTGTAATATACATGCCCGAGAATTAGACCCTTGTTGCATGAAATCAGCTACAGTGAGGCACATTGTTTGAATTCAACAGTGATTCTCAGAAAAACCCAAACACGAGTAAAAAGATCCTAAATGATATTCATTCCACAGGCCTTTAAAATAAAAAGGGAAATGGTTCTTATGCAAGGGTGAAATTCTAGCTTTGGCGTAGGTATTTTTGCACAAGGGAGAGAAGCAGAGGCACCATGACATACAAACATTGTGTAACAGGGTCAATATGTGCTGCTTAAATTACACAGGATTTTTTTTTAGGAATGTGGAGCACCAGATTGCTATCTTTCAGTTCACACCATTTAGTAAGAGAAAATGTGTCTCAGCAAAGCCCTGAGATAAGCTTGTGTTAATTGTTGGACTGAATCAATAAGCTGTTGTCTAAAGCTGTTGCACTGTTGTCCTATTTCTTCTCTCATCTGGTTTCTTTTTTAAGGTAAGACGAAGACAAACTCTTACACGCTTTCCACATTTATAAAATATTGAAATTAAAGCATTTGGTCCAACAATGGGAGGATTACAAAGTAGTAGAGCCATCTGAATACTTTTTGTATGGAGTTGTTCAAACTTGGATTTGATTTATCACTCGTTCTTCTCTTTTTTAAATATACAATTAACAACTATGTATTAACAGTTCACTTGCACTTTGCACAGTGCATAGGATGCTCTTTGTTATTTGGGTCCAAAGGGAGTATACAGTGGTGACTCAGCATAAAGACGATGCGTCTGAGACACTGCTTTAATAACTTCCAACCTGCCAGGTTTGCTCGGTCTTTGCTGGCAGAGCCCTGTTATCAGTTAGTCAGACTGTCAAGGCAAACATCAAGTTTTCACACAATCACCCATCAAACCCACTATACTAGCTCTCCTAAACATCATGCATCAACCCTAGAATTAGATAGTGTTGCTGCCTACACAAACACTGACAAACACACATACACACACACACTTACAAGCACACATGCACAGACAGATCAAATCAATTGCTACCTTCCTCCACATCAGGAAACGCTGTAAAGTAGGCGTCCAATGGAGGAGTCCACCCACTCACAGGATATTCAATTGCAAGCATGTACAAAATTGTCCCTTCTCTATCTCACTTACGTCTGCATGGGATCGACATGACTCTCTGGGCAAGTGCTACTTGTGCGTGTGTGTGTGTGTGTGTGTGTGTGTGTGTGTGTGTGTGTGTGTGTGTGTGTGTGTGTGTGTGTGTGTGTGTGCTTGTACCTACACATGTAGACTCAACATAAAACCACACACAAAACACTCACTCTCTGTCACATAAAAAAGCTTTATGTTCTAAGGCCACACAGAAAAAAAGGAGCAGGATTTGCGAATGAACTAAAGGGATGTAAAAATGGCTCAGAGTGCACATCTGTATTTTTTATTTTTAATTTTTAATTATGCATTAGACTTTTCTTTTAATTACCCCCCCAAAATCTTTGCTGCGAGCTTCTGTCTGTTGACAAGCCCCTTATGAAATGTCAGTCATCGCTGTAGTGACATGAGGACAAACAGCAAATATTTTACCACTGATGGAGCACAAGTGGAACATTTTAGTGAATAAATAGACGGCACTGGGATTACTTTCAGTCAAGTGCTGTACTAAAGTGTAATGATGAAGTATTCAGACTATAAAGATTCAGATTAACACAAAAGATGTTGCTATAGCAAATGTGTAAGTAATTTTTTATTATTACTTATAATCTAATATGTAAATATATTACAGTATATTTCTAACTGGTTTGATGTTAATACGTTGGAACTTTTACAAAGAATTATAATTTTGAATATCTAGTGCTTCCATATCGTTTTAAATTGTGACAGAGTCAGGTAAGGAGCATGCAATCGACTTTGTGAGTGTAACTGGTGGAGGGGCTGAGAATACTGGGCCAAGAGTCTGCTTCAGGTCTCATGTTAGATATCATAGAGAGAAATCTGCTCATTAGAACAGCGTGAAACACACATATCAAAAGCAGATAGCTGTTGGTTCTTCTCTGGGGGGGTCCCATGTGGTTTAGCAGAACAGAAAGGCTTTGTGTTTTAGGGCTATGTACAATGTGTAATTGTATATTTATAGTCTATTATGTGTGTATGCAGTATACATTTCATAGGGAATGTTTCTGCCATGGTGCACTGTAATAGCTGCTACACCACTGTTCATATATGAAGATTATTAGTGAATTCTTATAAAAGATTAATGAACCTGAAGCCACTGTATGACCATGGTACCACTCGGCAGAAAATATAGCTTCATTACCTGAATTTTAAATCACAAATATCCATTTTACGTTGACCTAAAGGTTTTCTGGACAATGGAAAAATATGCTTGTTCATTCTGGTGATGAACATGTGATGTAATGTGCCATTTCTTTTTACAAATGTTGTATTTCCTGTTCATACAGCAGGATGAATTTTCCTGATCTCAGGGTAAAAATTGTCTCCTTACACTGAGGTATGTACGATTTTTTTGATGGTCTTTCAGGGAAACAGTCGCGGTTCCCTGGGACTACAGAAAAATAGGGGTCTATTTGGATCTGTTAGTCTGGGAAGAGAGAATAAAATGACTCAAACAGATGGTTACCTGAGTGGAAAAGGACAGTGACAATCTTTCCTGCCCTTTTCATTGCCCTGGTGTCATGTAGGCTTTATTTTATTTTTATTTATTTATTTTTTTGAAGGAGTGAAGTTGACAGCTACCAGTCAACAGTGCAAACAAAAACACTTTCAGATCATCACTGAAAAAAAGGATGCGGAGGAAATCCTAACGCTGACGGTGTGCGATCATGGAAATTGGACTGTGATTGGTGGTGAAATGTCAGGCTGACAGAACGTATATCTGTGTATCCACGGGACCTTTTTGTTGTCTGACTCATTGTTATTGCTGGTGATGAAACCTGGGGTGGCTGGCAGACGTGGAGCCTGAAGGAACTTGTGGCTGAGCATCCAGGCAGTAATCTTTTTTTTCATTTGCTTTCACTTTATTTAGCAACAAACTTTAAAATGATATTCTTAATAGAAATCATGTAAGGACATTTGCTTCACAGGACGTTCTGTACTCCAGTGTTTCTGACACATGGAAAATTATTGACAGACATTGGACACATGTTTTAATGGTAAATTAATAAGTATATAAAGAAGTCACACACATGAACTCACAAGTCTCCTATATTTGTTCCAGTTGGTGAAACAACTCATGTGCATACAATGAAATAGAAACAGATAAATACCTAATAATTTTGATTTTCTTAACAAAGTAAGTAAAATATCTCAGTCTGTACGTGGAGAATTAAGTTCATTGGGTTGTTTTCAGTCTTTAGAAATATTTTGTGCGTGCTCAGGTCTTTTGTGTGAACCTTCTGAGACCAAACCTCCGACACTGCAGCAGCATGAGTCACCGCCCAACACTAATTGCCACAGGTGCGCTTGCTGATTGTTGAGGCAAAAGGTAAAAGGCTGCGGCGCCGCTTTCTATCATGTAAACCCCAATTTTTTTTTTATCAATCATTTGCTAACCTGAGGTGGTTTTGCCTCATGCCACTGTGAAGGAAAAATGTGCACAATGCTCAACTTCACTTCTGGCGACTCCAACTTGTCAAGTGTTGACCCTCACGGTCTGCAGGGGCTGACTCACAGGTCCATCAAAGTAAGCATAATAATCGTTTTGGGCGTGATGATCACTTTGGGGAATATTGCAGTCCTTCTGGTTATTACATCCTCCGTGGCTGGTTGGTCAAGGAACTCTCGGTACTTTCTCCTCTCTCTCACTGCTGCAGACTCTGCATTTGGACTGCTGGTCATGCCCTTGAATCTCTGGGTGAGTCTGTTAAAGGACTACACTGAGGGGCCAGATGCATTTTGTCATGTCGTGGCCTTTTGCAATGCCACAGTTTACTCCACCTGCATGTACACACTGGCCACGATAAGCCTGGAGAGGTACATAGCAGTGTTTTACCCGCTGCAGTACTCCTCTCTGATGACAAGGAAAAGGACACTGCTCCTCATTGCCTTCGCCTGGTGCTTCCCTCCCTTTTTACTATCGCCAATATCATTTCCTGATGGCATTATCGAGGTTCATTTTTCTACTGCATCACTGGTCTGCAATCCATCCTACTCTACAAACGTGGCATACTCTCTTAGCCTGACCTGTGTTATATTTTTCCCTTGCTCCATCATCATGACATACGCAAACCTGAGAGTTTGGTGCGCTGCTAAGAGACAGAGACTGAAATTGCGTAAATACCACTATGCGCGCCGCAACAGACACAATGTGGCATCCAGAGTGCTGGTGCCCGTGATGGCAGCCTACTACACCTGCTGGACACCCTGCATGGCAGCTATGATCTACAATGGTAAGCAGTGTCCAGATGGGGATAAAAAGAGTGCTTTGAGACACGGAAGGGCCTTAATTTGAAGCTGAAC
Source organism: Channa argus (assembly GCF_033026475.1). Taxonomy (NCBI): domain Eukaryota; kingdom Metazoa; phylum Chordata; class Actinopteri; order Anabantiformes; family Channidae; genus Channa; species Channa argus. Next base: position 23,038,673 of record NC_090198.1, read on the forward strand.
ACAATTGTATTAGAAAAAGTACTAATAACTGCAAATTATGATCCAACAGAAATCAAAATACTTTGAATACAAAGAAATCATTATTCAGTCAAAAGGCTTCAAATTAATGCGAACCGAATTGTGTGGGTTGCTCCTCCTGCGTATCTTATTTACCTGTAGCACAGTGAAGTCAACTAGACAGTAGTGAAGTGAATGTGTCCTGTTTTTGCAACACATTTGTTATGTAGCAAGCTGTACAATACAGGGTAGTTTATCGTTTTCAAAATAAAGCTAATTTAATTTGACCTAGTGGATCTTACAATCACTGAAGAGGAACATTATGCAGTGGATAGGTACATGTAGAAAATTACAAAGGTTCAATCTGTTTGGATCACATGTTTTGAAATCTAAGGGAAAAGTAAGGCAAAGTTAAAACTACAGTCATTTCTATGCTTAAGTCTGGTTTTAAAGGTAGCAAAGGAGTCCAAAGAAGATATTTGCATATTTAGGATTAACTCTTAACAAATGTACATTTGACCTATTTCCCCATCTACAAATTCATACATCAATTTCAGCTGCGACTGTACTGAGAAAAATAGCTGTCAAAGTTATTTTTATAATTCTGGGCATGAATATACTGATTCAAAGCCAGTTTTATGACTCAGACCTATTTTTTTTTTTTTTTTTTGGTGACTTTTTCTCATTTACCCCAACCATGTGCTGTCTTGGAGTAATCAAGACTGAAAGTGGAGTCACAGCCGAATATTTTTAGAAGTGAAGACCTTTTTCCAAAGAGGGCTGTAATTCATCTGATATGGATAAAAAATCCCTGCAAAATGAAGTCTCTGACAGTCTTAACTTAAACTTCAAAGCCTGCTGCTATCTGAATGTGATTGCTTCCACTCCACCAATCTATCTGTTAATTTTGTACTTTAAGATCTAGAGCATAATGGCTTTGTTGCTTCCTTGTTATGTTGACATTACATTTTACATCTATCATAGTTTTATAAATACATCAGTTTATCTAGACTTTTTATTTGAGGGGGGGGACAGATATTTGACTTACCTCATTCCCCCTGTTTTCTGCCCCACAGCAGTCTCTGGTAGAAGCCTACCAGAGTGGATTGAGTTTGTGGTGGTATGGCTGCCAACCTCCAATGGTTTTCTCAACTGCATCTTCTACTTCTGGATAAACCGAAGCTTCCGCAGGAAATTCCACCTCGTCCTTCAGAGATTGGCTCTGGCCCTCTGCCCCAAACTGGCCGACAGCATTGGGTGCTGCAGCACCTCGAACACACAGCTTGTGTCAGTAATTGTGGATAACAACAACATTGTCCATGAACGTTCTGCCAGTGTATCGTCCACCTGCACCCTGTTGTCCATGGCTTAGGACTCGACATCTGAGGAGCACGATTGGCACGGTAAAGGATGTGGTCACTTACCTCTTTATTGTTGTTATAGTTTCTTGCTGGGCTGGTCAACTGAAGGCAGGTTATTCCTATATCTCTACCAAAAGTTAAGGCTAAGAAATGAAGTAATTGGTCGTATAGGTTACAGTGCAAATGGGGCCAATACTGAGGTGAAGATGGTTTTATCAATGTTCAGTGTAAAAGCAAGCTCAATTTAAAACTTATTTGGAGTTTTTGTTTTACTCATATCCACAGTGTTGCCACTGTTTGGTTTACTGCCAGAAGTAATGTCTTAACCTCCTTTTTAGTTGTTTTATAGTTAGCCATCCACCTTGTCTTTGCCCCAGAAATGCCTACCAGTATTCTGCATACAGCTATAATCAGTGTTTTAAAAGTGTCTGAAAATATAGACTTGGCTCAACATGTTTCAATTCAAACATCTGAGGTTCATCGAATAACTCATCACAAGAAACTGATATTTAGACGTCGGTTCAAATGAGACATTTGTGAATTAAAAGCAATATTGATTACAAGCATTTTGATGGACTTGATCTAACTCCTAAATGTAGACTGCGCATTGAAGACCTTGGCATATAACAGCTGGGAGAGTTAAATTTCAAGTCACAACATTTCAGTGTGCACAGAGGAAAGTAATTAAGCCGTTACTCTGTAGAAAGGTCACCATATTTGTGCTGGCAAGAGATAACTTGGGTAACTTCTGAGCCTGCATTTATTTTAGGACCATATGCCCTGATCTTTCCCACAGTATCTTACAATATGAATTATGTTTGGCACTGAGCATGTCATGTTTGTCTCAAAACAGTTTAGTGTCATGGTGATGGTTGAAGTTAGATTCAAAGTTAATCAAGTGTAACTTTTCCACAAAAACATTCAACAGAAGCTGAATTTAAAACCTTTTAATGCAAGTAATTTTAGCATCCGGGTTTCTGCTTGGTGCCACGATCATTGAGGGTTGCATATGGTCAAATGGTGGCCCACAAACTTGTAGAAAGTATGAAAATAAAAATGTGCTTAGCATCATATAAAATCTCTAAATTGCGAGAACAATAATTGACTCAATGAGGTCCTTTTTGTATGTGTACATTTTGTTATATTTGTAAATAACTAATATAAAAAATAACATTTAATGTATTGGTTTATGGGTGATCTTTGAAATAAAGCATTATGCCTTTGAATTGTCTCCTTATAGTCTAAAATTTATATTTACAAATATTAAGACATTAAGTTTTTAAGTCAAAGTGAGAACTGTTTAATAATATCTTATTTTTTTTGTTGCTGCTTGTGCATGTTTACTGCATAAAACATAAATGAAGAACTAAGTTGATCTCTCAAAGGAAAAGTGAAGAGCTGCCCAGCATTGTCAGGCAAAGTTCAGTGTGGTTTGTATGTAGGATGCTCTATCAAAACTAGGAGCCAGGTCTAAAGTAGAACTGCACAGCCCTCTGTAAAGAAATTAAATTCCATTAGAACAAAGAATTCCAATTGAGTTGAATTATTTCCTAATGTATAGTTGTAATACAAACTTAATATTCTATATTAATGACACCTAAGAGATTCAATGGCAAACTTAATTTGATGTTTCATCTCTCGTAGGTGGTGATGTACAAAATCCCAAAAGACTATTGTGTTGTATAGGTCATTAAAAATGTTGTGTTTTTTAGTTTATTTTTTAAGGTTGTTGGGCATTTTATCAAGGGGAGGAACATTTTCCCAGGAGTCACTTTTGTCTCAAGTGTAACTCCTGAAAGTGAAACTCTATCAGTACATTCGTCTAAAAACAAACGTTTGGTTTGTCACTTATTTTGTAATGTTTGCATTCAGTGTTGTCTATCTGATGATGTCTTATGCTGAATAATTTGAATTGGATTATGCTAATTACAACCTACCAGTGGCATGTTAGATAACAGACTGAGCCACAGGAGCTGGAGAAAATAATCAGAAGATGAGAATCTAATGGATGTTCTTGTTTTCAACACAGGAGGAAGAGCAATATGTAAATATATATGAGGGAGAAAACTTGTCTGTGAAGCAACTACAAGTAGTTTAACAATGAACAAGCTTAGAAACAATAACAGGTGCATTTCCATAATGCATGTTAAATAATGTGAGGACTATTGGTTTGAAAGTGCAAATAAGTATGCAGTTTTAATATGAAGCGAAGGCAATGTAAAGTATTCAAGTACAAACAACTCTTTATCATCATTTGTAATGCAACTGAAACATTTGGGGTATTTTAACATATATTTATGTTTTAAGACGCAAAGACCCAGGCCCAGAAACATGACTTCCCAGGAAAGAGATTCAGACTTTATTTAATGAGTGAGTTTGATGCTGTCATGGGTCCAAGTCCTTGAGAAAAACTTAAGGTTGGGAATGTTTTTATTGAGAGGTGAGGGTTTTCAGTGAACCTCTTAGCCAGCTGTCAAAACTGCAACATCCACTTGGGATTCACTCTGCAGACAGAAAAATTGACATTGGTTCTGCGGATGCGGGTGTGTCTCTGCTATTGTTGTGTCCCTACGTGCCTGCAAACAAAGGAATTTGATTTTAATGTCCTTCTACGTAAAACAAATACTGAATACGCACTCCACGAGTAAACGACCTTTTCAAGTAACTCGAACCACTAGTCAGGGATCAGGTTTATACCTGCAGCATCCCTGAGTGTTTTTCCAGCCGTTTGAGATTTTTTGCAGAGTAGCTCTCCCAGGACACTGGAGTGTTGTGCATTAGCAGCCTCAGCTCTCCTTGAGGTAGAAATGACAAGCAGTCCAGTCATGGGGAATGAGGTTTATCTGAAGGCTTCGTATTCCCACAGATACAATATGCTGTCTCATAAGAGTTTATTATTCTGTCTGGTCATAATTGCCTCCACAACTTCAGTTCTGACATGGCACTGAAATTGTTAATGGCTTTAATGCACTTTTGGTCAAAACCTGAGATAAAGGTATCTTTTCAAACAGTTTTACTTGCTATGTACAGTTATTGCAAACTAATGCAGATTTCTTTGAGACATAGACCTGACTTTATATTTCATTACACACATTTTTTTTTTTTTAATCACACTAACATTGTTGCAGGTTGTTGTTTGTCATCATTGCATAATATCTCTCCCAGCACATGTGACAGCATTGTGTGTATTGCTGTCCCATGCCCATAAACACCTGGTGGTAAATACTGCTGAATTCTGTGATTCGTACAGAAGTCAGATGGTTTATGTTAGCAGCATTTACTGTGTAGTATATTTCCCTTTTTTCTGGTAGAAACAACTGACATGCTGAAATAACATCTTGGGGTTGTATTGCCACCTTGTGTTTAAAATATATACCTCATGGCAGAAAGGACATCATATCATAACCTGCTATTAAAAAAGCTTTTTTTCTCCCTGCATTATTCTGTGTTTTTACATATTTATTGGTTGCTAGAATTGGGGGGAGATTGACAAAGGTGACGTCATTTTCTGACCAATTTAAATGATCTATTCTACTTAAACAATTCAATCAGTTCATGTATCCGTGTATCCAGCTGTTGATATGTTCCAACTGATTAAAAGGATGAATCAATGGGTTTTGATTTGTTCTTTCTTTGGTTTTCTGGTCATGGGCACTCTGCACTATAAGGGCTCTTGTGGATGTTGCAGATGGAAAGGCTCTAATTTCAATCACTGCTTCCTGCTCTTCTCCACAGGAAAAGTAGCTGAGAGGAGCAAGCATATGCAGGACTCGAGTATTATTCATTTTGTGCTGGTGTGGCACTATGAAATGGTTACCTAAGAAAAACAAATCAGTGTGAGTGCATATCCACATTATCACATACCTCAATGCATGCTTTAAACACTTTTGTTTTATACATTTTACTTAAATAATATGAGGATTGCTCAATTATTTCACCCCAGCGTGTAGCAGTATTAACATTTGTGTTTTTTATGGCATTTTTAAAAGAGCTCATGGCCTCTGGTCATCAGAGTATGACTGATATCTAATCTCAGCTATTGTAGCCAAGACCAGGATCACAGAGAGGAATTAAATTTTGAGCTGTTGATAATTTCATATCTTTATTCCTTTTAAATGAGCATAGTACTGCCATGACAGTATTTTATATTCATGAATATTTATGGAGAACTACATAATAGTGGATTTTCTTTTAGTGCAGGGAATTTCTCCTTTTGTTACAGTGGTGACCACATAGTTTCTGGGCTTGTAACTTAAGAAAAGCAATTCCATTCATTGCACCCATCTTCACTCATGACAAAGTGTTGAGTGTGAGTGGAGCTTTCTGGGCTGCCTCCATTTAAGGTGTAAGTTGATGCAGGCCTCCAGACTGCTCTGTACCTGCAGCTGTTGCATCAACTCCCTGAGCCTCTGTTTGGGTCACTTTGTAGTTTATTACTGTTGGGGTCATTCAGCAGTTTACAAAGGTCAAACGTTTCTCTTTTGTGAGCCTGCTGGACAACTATTTGTAACAATATGGGTATATCAAGAGCATATGATTTCTATGTTTAACTAGTCATTTAACAACTACCTGCCACATTTAATAAATATATTTGTGAGCAAAGGAACTAGTTTTAAAGCATGCACCAGAAAGTATGCTACACTCATGAGCTCAATCTGACTAAAACTGTTTGCATGAATAAGAATTTATTAGTCACAGTAAACTGCTGCTTGTTAACCTATTGATAAAAATTGCATGTAAGAAATGTATTCTTTCAGATGATGTGTTTATTTAGGACTTACTGTATTTGTAAAGGACTTTTGAGACCTTTCTCTTTCAAAATTCTATCTTTTGCACTAAAGATTACACTATTTTATGGCCCTGTTAACAATGGTTTATCATCAAAGCCTGTTTTTATGCAAAATACACTGTTGGCTACAAACGTAGAATGAATTTCATAAACCTTGTTAGCTAAACATTGTTTAATTTGGTAATCTTCACTGCATATTGCTATGAACATCTGTATAAATAAAACAACACCCAGTACGTATTTAAAATCACAGTAGATATTAGCATAGTATACAAATAACCTACTACTCACTATTTTGAAACACTAACTTTATTCAGTGACTTTTAAAAACAAGAAATAGCAGTTGAAATGCAAAACGTGGCAAACCTTTAAAGTCAGCCATCTCAATTTGGACATCGGCAAGTTATATTGTAGTCACATGGAAAAATAGCAGCAAGTCATATTTCAAAACACCAAAACTTTGATAACGGACAGATGAAACAGAGATTTTAAATTGTCATGGTCTTTTTAAAGTTGCTTTCAATACTAATGTGAAATCAAATGCTTAACTGAATATTCAATTAACTGAGAGCTTTAAAAAATGCCATGCTAAGCTTACCTTAAAACCACATTTAAAACAAAATGGTTGCCTGTGCCACTTACCCAAAACACGAAAAGAAGCAAAGATGCAAAAATCATAAGCTAAATAACAAATAGCATAGTGAGGGAAAAACACATTTACATGCTAATTTTAAAATGTTGTTTTCTTACACACTACATTTATCTTGATCTATGGATAAGGTATGTGAAAATTTAAATTCATTCCTGATAACAGAAGCGTAGAAAAGGACAAGTCAGAACACAATCTACCCTAAATAATTACGAACAGAAAATAATTAACCACTATTTTCAATTAGGAATAGATACAAAGACTTTTTGCTGCATTTACATAACTGGAAAGAATATGATTTATAACCAATGCAAAAAAAAAAAAAAAAAAAAAAAAAGGCATTGCTTCACTCTAGAACTGTGCAGAAATGAGTGTATGGAACAATGTGTACTTTGCTGGGACATGGTGGTTTACATTTACCAATTTTTAATAACTAAATAAAGGCATTGGGCGTTATAATTTAACTAGAATGGTCAGTGAACCTAATGTCCTGATTCCATCACCATTCTGCAGACTAGCATCTTCTTCAATATTTACATTTTTTCAGTGCAATGATGGTTTGTGTTTATCAGGCTGTTAACAAAATCCTTCTCTGAGAGGTCTAATGGGTGATGAACATCCGGTAACTAAACTAGGCCAAATGCATATGAAAGTTTAAGTTAAAGACGTTATTTATAATTATGACAACAGGTATAATGACAGAGACATATAAAGAAAGTCTCTGTCCAACTGTGTATTTGGTGTGCTCTGTGTAGACGGACAAGGACAAAAGTACATTATCAAACTGCTTTTCTTGCTGCAGACACTTGGAATTGTGTGCATTGAGTGTAAGGAGGTTTTGGTCAAACATTTCAAGGCCTCCATTTAAAAAATATTAGATAAAAGCAGGATGCCATCACTCAAGAGGACTTGTGTTCAAACATGTAGTAGCGATACAGGATACCAACAGCAGCTGCAACAACAACAGGGATTAACCATGTGGTGGTCCAGGTGTGGCTGAAAAATAAAGAAAATATTAAATGGCATTTTTTTTTAGCCAGAGCAATAAAAAAATGACAAATCAATTTAGAAAGGCAAAAATAGGGTGAACAACAAACTATAGTGATCAATGTTATTTTGCAGTTATGGAGCCTAAGAGACAGTGTTCATCACGATAGCTAACCTGGATTCTCCCGAAGTTGTGTCTTGTATCTCCTGTAGCAGGAAAAATAAATAAAGATAAACATTTTTTGCAGAGTAAGATTTTGTCACAAACCCAAAATGCCTGTTAATTTTAAGCCGGTAACATTTTGCTTGCATATAAACAAGGTCAGTTAAAAAAGAGACAATGTAGCTTACCTTTGCGTCATTTTTTCTGTCATTCTATAAAGAGAAATCAATAAATTATTATACCCAAACTGATGATGGCTGACAGAATCAACACTCAAACAAGCTGAGAATACACATTAAGATGTCTGGTTTAAATGATTAATTACCATTTTTGATTAGGGTACATTTAAGTTACGTTTTTTCTTCTTACCACGTGAAGCTCCCCAATGTAATACTGCTGGAGCATCTCTCTAGCATCTGTAGAGTGACCCACATCCTCAAAGCTTTCTGTGGCATCTCCACCTGCCTGCTCCAACAAAACCTCCTCACCTCCTGGATGCTAAAATTACAGAATAAGTTAACAGTTAGAGTTGAGCTGGATAATTTCTTTCCGCACAGTTAACTTCTATGCAGGGTAAAGCTACTATATGCACATTAGGGTAGTTTTAGCAGAGGATTTAAATTCTGTTCCACCTAGGCCTTCATGTCCCTGCTTATCCCTGCTTTGCTGCAGACTCTGCTCCATTCTACCATGCTCCACCCACTGCTTTCGCTACTCATCATTATGAAATTACAACAAATGAGAAAGATCTAAACCATACTGATCAAAAAGTAATTGATAATCTATTTAATTGATTTCCATTTTAAGTTTGGAATAAAGCTAAATACTGTACCTTTAAAGTAGCAATAGTTATGAAATCACAATCTGTGTTACTTAATATATAAACTTTAAATAAGATATAAATAACATCTTTTCACTCCTGACTAAAGAAACTTACTTTATAAATGACAACTTTAGTTAAATTTTGTTCATTATATATTAATCTAAAATATTGATCATTTTAAGCTTTGCTAAATGTTTACCTAAAACATTTAAAAGGGAAAATTTTAACTTTTTACTCAGCTGCTCAACTTCACCGGTTTCAACTCTGCTCCACGTTTGTGATACTGTGCCTGACTAAACTGTTATGTAACAAGACATATCAATGTAAACGTAGCAAAACTGTAAAGTTAGGCAACAACTTAACTGGCTCAGTTGTTAGCTAATCTAAATTAAACGCTCAAAGTTTCACGGATTTGCTGTTGAGGGACGTCAGCGAAATCTCGCTTGTTGTAGTTTAACTAGTTACCGGGGTTTCACTCAGGATCACAGACAACTGTATGAGTTGCGCCTGATAGACTCCCAGCGTAACGCTGCATGAACACGTTGGCATTAGTTAACGTCAAATACATAACAATCGCTTTGTGGTTCCAGGAAGTAGACGTACACAGAAACGAGCAACCTAAGGCTTAACCTAGAAAGACTTAAAATTATGAAAGTGTTGATGCCTAAATAGTTTCTATCATCTGGCACAAAGTGTTTCTTACCTCTTCAAGGAAGCTTGTGATGTCATATACTTTATCGTGGATGATAAGCCATGTGTCATTGCTCAAATTATGTAATCGTATTTCCTCGAAGGTGTAATATTTTACCGCACCTTCTACCGTGTCGCCGTTTTCCTCAGCATTGGTGTTATTAGCAGATCCATTGTCTTTATTAATTTCCTCGCCCATTCTATCGTTAAATGCGAATGGTCTGTTAGCGATTGCGCTGCTAGCTAAGGTTAGCGTCTGTTAGCAAGATATGAATAGAACGCTCGCTTCTACTGGATGACTTTCTAAACTATTTGAATAAGTAAAAAAAATGCTCAAATAATTTCAAAAAACGCAATAGTGAAGAGATTATAAACACCATTCAAATGCTGAACAGTGCACTGTTACAAAATAAGAAAAAACACCCCCAACCCGGCTCATAATCAGACATGTGAAACAGACCAATGACGTGCATGTTATTTCGCCATCACGCGCAAACACCGATTGACCAATAAAACGGTGGCTGTCGGAGGGATGACCAATCAAAATCGACCACTTGATAATCATGAGACCATCTGATTCACTAAGGTGGTCAACTGTGCGCTAACGGTGCGCATACACGTTTTTGTTTGTTTTTTTTTTTTTACATCAGCGTAACTGGCAATGCCCTTTCTGTGCTGATAGGGGCCCTTAGGGCATAAGGATGCTGCTGATAACATGATGCTGAAAGATTTATCTGCGAGAGAGGTTCACCGTGTACTTTGCGATCATCACATGACACATGACATGTATTTTAACATCTGATTTCACGCTCAGTTCGTCACATTTAAGAATACAACATCAGATAAACTTTAGGGGATAGTGTATTCAGACACGCTCTAATAAGCTTTTTTTAATAAGAATATTGGTGCAATTACAGCAATGAACACTTTCAGACCTTGAAACCGGGGAATCTGGCGTAAAAGCTGTGCAAGTCAACACATGACAAATGATCCGCTTATCACAGGATAAGCCGAAAGGACAAAAACAAGCAAACAAACAAAAAATTGGGATATATATATATATATATATATATATATATATATATATATATATATATATATATTTGTATGTGTGCTAGCTAAGGTGTGTGTGTGTGTGTGTGTGTGTGTGTATATATACATACATACACATATGTGTGTGTATATATATATATATATATAACACATACATATATGTATGTATGTATATATACACATATATAATACATACATATGTATATATCTATATATATACGTGTATATATGTATGTGTGTATATATATACGTATGTTTTTGGTGTCTAGCTACTTCGGCATACTTTTAGCTAGAAACAACGTTCAAACTTAAAAACGTTCAGCTTATAAGGACATTATTGCTTGTTTACAGCTCTTTTGATATAATTTATAATTTTCAAAATCGTTTCAAAATCGACTTTTTAAAATTAAACTTTTGTGACGTCATCGATGGCATAATCCATCGCATCGCACAATTGACTTTGAAGTTTATAGTTTTTGCTTTGATGTTTGCCTAACCAATATATAAGCCATTTTTTCAACAGTTCAGCTGTTTTCAGCTTTGCTTGGAAAATCCTTTCAGTGCCGAAGCATTTACTGTCCATTTTCTCTCATTAAATGCGTTTTCCAGTTTTACATGATGTACTCTTTCAAATGTTAGCTTTTAATTTTGATATATTTATGATTTATAAACGTGTCTATTAATGTTTGTGTTGTACTACTTTACTTTTTGTGAGGTTAGAAAACACTCCTTCCCTTTGTTAACGCTAGCATTTGAATAAAGTTTTAAATAATTTTTTTCCTCCCCTAGAATTGTGGGATTGCAATGGCTGCTTACTTGTCTGTAAACATACGCACTGTTTTTACGAAATCATCATTTCAAGTATTTTTCAATGACGACTAAAGGCCTGTTTTTTCCTCTGGACGTGTTAGTTTAGAGTAATCGGTGCTATACCTTTCATTTCATGAGATACGCTCTGCATTTTACATAAAAGAGAAAACGCGGCAGTTTGTCGTAGTTTGCTGTCGGCCTCGCCAGAACAGACCCAGGTAGCTAACGGGCTAGTTAGCCTTAGCTTCTCTCACGGTGGTACGTAATGGTTTCATTTAATTTATTATAACTGTTATTGAACAGGAGAAAATATGATTATTTTACTTACATTATTTTCAAGTGATATTTGACTGCCCTGCCATTGTTAGGATTCACAATACGCTTCCTTCCTTGCTAACTAATTAAAAACAAGCTTGGACAGTCACAATTTTTTTAATGACATACGAAAGGTTAAGATCAACTACTACTACTCTTTGTATAAAGATTTTAATATTAATAAGATTATTGGTGTACATGTCATCGACTTAATTATTTAATACGTATTTTTTATGAAGATAGATAGAGAAATGCCCCTAATTTACAGGCCACTTTATGCGGTGTTGTGAAATTACTGAACATTTTTTTAACCTAATAATGTTTGAGTGGTTAGAAAAGAAAACACTGTCTTGTCCTGCAAGGTTCTTTTCATTAAGGAGAAACATTGTTATATATAGTTCCATATTTTTGGTTGTCTTACAAGACCCATCATTTCAAGAGGCCACCTTTGAGAATTTGGTATGGACATTTATTGCCGTTTAAGTCATGTAAAGATACTGATAAATATATTGATATATCACTATAATTTCTAAGTGTCTCCTCATCATATGTAAGGTTCTAAGGACAGAGGATGTGGTATGTGGCAGTCTAATGTATCTTTTATTACCTTATTCCTGGCTACCTTAAAAGCTAAAAGATAGGGCTACATTTTACAGGGAGTTTTCAGATGTAATAATTTAGTAGCACACTACACATTGTCATCTTTGGCACGTCTTTATTCCCACACAGAAAATGGATGATGATGAATCCATGCATAGACTTGAAGGGACGGATCCATCTGCCCAGGTTGGTGGACTGATTGTAAAGAAGAAGAGTGCTGCTGCAGAGCCCCATGTTTTTCGGGCCCCTACTCCACGCACATCTTTGCTGGGCTTGGATCTGCTGGCAGCCCAAAAACGGAAAGAGCGTGAGAGTAAAGAACTGGAAGAAGCAAATGGTGACGAAAGAAATAGAAAGAAGTCAAAGGTTTCCTCCTATAAGGACTGGGAGGAAGGTAAAAGTGACTCTGGGTCTGATGAAGAAGATGAAGATAATAATAGAGATGCTAAGAAAGAAAGGTAATAGTAATATTTCATACAGAATGATATTTTATTAAACATTGTTAATAGTTTAATCATTGTTTAAAAAGTCACAGGCTGCACGTTTTTGCATTTTAAATAAACAAGTCCTTTTGGCTTATCCGGTGAGTTCTTTGACATGTGGTTGGGAAAAGAGGGGTGTGAACTCCCGACCCTATGGTCGGTAGGCCGCCACTCTACCAACTGAGCCACTGCCGCCCCCTTATATTAAATAAGACACATTTTAATCTTTATATATTCTCAGTATGTTAATTCTGTCTTTCCTTTTCCCCCCCCATTGGTTATTTTACTTACTGTAGTAGTATACAAATATGTAGAGTATTACTTATGTGTAGTATTTTATTTTTGTTTCTTCAGCAGAAAGTATCGTGTGACTGGCTCTGAGACTCCCTCAAATCCCGGAGGTGTCAGCGAAGAGTTCAGACGCAAGCACCAGCAGAGAGAGAGAGACAGGCGTGAGCATGGTGTCTATGCCTCCTCCAAAGAGGACAGGAAAAGACCAGAGGACAGAGAGAAAACTAGAGATAAGGGCAGAGACCGAAGGAGTGAAAGAGGTGATTTTACGGATTGTTCAGTCATAATGGATAAATTTAGTTTTGAATGTGAACAGAAAAATATGCAGATGGTTTATTATTTTACTTTAAATGTATTTATTTTTTAGTGTGAAAAATGATCAGGTTTTTGAAAAGATGTGTGGCAGATCATTCAAAAATAAAACCAATGTTAGGTCCACCTCTATTTAGCCTTGAGATTGAGATTTGAGATAAAAATTTTCATTGTCTTTATCAGATGAGCGAGAGAGCAACCACAGTCGTGGAAGCAGCAGCAGCCGGTCGGAGCGTTGGGAGCGCAGTGACAGGAGTGAGCGCTCACAGAGGGATGGTTGTTCTGATCGCATCAGCAGGGGGAGTAAGCGAGATGAACCCTTAACACCACAGCATCGGCCCAGAGGTAGTTTTTTCTCTCGTCCAGTATTGGTTTTGCACAGCCGTGTAAGCATCAAAGCAAATTTTGGTTAATTAAGCAAAATTTATTTGACAGATGGTTTTACACCCTCGCGGTCTAACTGGGACGAGGACGACAGTGGTTATTCCAGTTCACGGCATTCCCAGTGGGAGTCTCCAAGCCCTGCCCTGTCTCACAGAGAGTCAGATCGCTCCGAGCGAAGCCAGCGCTCTGGCCGAGAGAGTGAAAGGAGGGACAGGTATACATCCTTCATTCGGTTTATCCCATATTTGTATTTTATGTATTTTAAATTTGTTAAATAAATACATAACTTTTTTCATCCTTATTTTGTATATTTCATTTTCCTTAACTACATGTAACTGTTTGCATTTTTTGTTTGTATTTCTATTATACTGTCTGTTTTAACTGCCTCTTTCTAGTCATTCCATGCCTTCTCATTGTAATCCTATTTTGAATAAAGTAAAGAAAGTCTCTGTTTTAAAAATTAATCTCTTTTCTACTTCTTATTAACTAACTTAAAGAATAAAAACTGCCTAGATGAGACTGTTATTGTAAAGATATGGCCCAAATATTTACCCTGATTTCTGTTGCAATGCTGATGAGTATTGGTCATTCGTTATTTAAATTTCACAACCTTGCTGTTTTATATTTGATATAATTATCTTTTTCAGAGTGATAAATACATCATTAAATATATCATTGCAATATATCTATTGTTACTTAGACATAGAGGCTTTTATATATTTTTATTACATTTTCCTTCTTAGGTCTGTCAGAGGCCGCTATTCTGATGACACACCTTTGCCTACTCCGTCCTATAAGTACAACGAGTGGGCCAATGACAGAAAACATCTGGGTTCTACTCCTCGTTTATCACAAGGAAAAGGTATTGTTATTCAAAGCAAGGCATTTTGTGCTAAACTGCAACATTTAAACACTGCATGTCTGCTAAACCTTTTTTTATGTTCTGTGTCTTTAGGTAGGAAGGAAGATGGTGAGGGAGGAATTATGTTTGATAATGAGGATGAGAAAGGTCAATGGGAGGAAGACCAGAAGGTGAGTGATTCAGTTATCCCTCATTTATGTGTTGTGAAAAAATGTTTTTTATGATGACATTTTTTTACATCTCTTATTTACTCATTATTTTGCAGCAAGCTGACAGAGATTGGTACATGATGGATGAAGGCTATGATGAGTTTCATAACCCTTTCACGTCTACCTCTGAGGAATACATAAAGAAGAGAGAGCAGATCCTCCAGAAGCAGACTCAGAAAAGAATATCTGCTCAGAAGCGACAGATCAACGAGGTGCAACCACACGCTTTAAATCTGCTTATTTTCAATTGTACATCTTCAAGCATGGATAAAAACTGTATGTGTGTGTAATTGTATTATTCTTGCATTTGTCTGGGCTGATAACGAGCTGTGGTTCTTCTGTCAGGACAATGAACGATGGGAGACCAACCGTATGCTGACCAGTGGTGTGGTGCAGAGGCTGGAGGTGGATGAAGACTTTGAGGAGGACAATGCTGCTAAGGTTCACCTGTTGGTTCACAACCTGGTCCCTCCATTTCTAGATGGAAGAATAGTCTTTACTAAACAGGTGACTAAGAAATATTTGATAATGTTTAGTGCCTTAGGCATCATAAGTTTGTCACATCTATATAGTTGAGAAATTTTTTCATTCACGTGTCCGTTTTCCTGTGGCAGCCAGAGCCTGTTGTCCCTGTTAAAGATCCAACCTCTGACATGGCCATCATCTCTCGAAAGGGCAGCCAGCTTGTCCGTAAACATCGAGAACAAAAAGAACGCAAGAAGGTAGGCTGGATCTAGAACCAATATTAGCTGGTATATTTACAGCCAAAAAGTACATTTTGTTTCTCACCAGACCGCTATGAAATCAGTCCGATTTGGCCTTGTAATTATCTTCATGACGAGAGTTAGATCTGTGTCTGGTAACTAAATTATAAAATCTGACCTGAGCTTTTTCATATTGCATGTTAAAATGAAGTAATGCAGCTTGTCAGTTATTTTGTCTGGGCGTTTTTTTTGTGTGTGTGAGAGTTCTGTAAGCAATGCAATTTCTGTGTACATTTGTTTAAAGAATGTCCTGACCTTTTATAAGAGTTTATTTCACTGATTTTGTTAATTGCTAAGTAGTAAACCATTTTTATACCCATCATTATGCAGGAATAGTAAAGCAAGCAGATAGGATCTTCACACTCTGATACTGCAGAAGGTTAATGGCATTTGTTAGTGGGCATCTGTCCAGTTAAAATGTCACTGCTGTCTGACTTCATCTCTTCACCTTACCTGGTCGGCTGATGGCATTTTCACCACAGATGACAATCAGCAAAAAGAAACAACTTGACAAGCGTGACATAGATGCTCCGTCATCTCTACTGTGTGTTGAATGTGCAGGAATCTGCAATCTGTGCGTGCAGTAAAGGGGTGAGGCTTTATTATTGATCAGAAAATCATATAAAGTACATAAAATTGTGCTATATGTTTTTTCAGGCTCAACACAAACACTGGGAACTGGCAGGCACCAAGTTGGGAGATATTATGGGGATCAAGAAGAAGGAGGACGAAGACCTCTCTGGAGGCAAAGTAGGCGAGGATGGCAAAGTAGACTACAGGTGATCAGACTGTCTGCTCATAGTTTGGATCCTACTGTCATTTGACATTTTCTTTTTAATAATCCACAGACTTAACTCTGAACTGTAGAGCCAGTTTGTCTGACCTGCTATATTAAAGTTTGCTTTTTCTTTCTCTGCGTTTCAGAGCAGAGCAGAAATTTGCAGAACACATGAAAGATAAGAGTGAAGCCAGCAGTGACTTTGCCAAGAAGAAGACCATTCTGGAGCAGAGACAGTACCTGCCGATCTTTGCTGTCAGACAACAACTTCTTAACATCATAAGGTATTATTCTTTTAGCAATTACCATTTATGCTGTGAGATGTTCTGTCACCTTGGGCTGCTGTTTCCACATCTGGCACAATCAGAGTTTTGTAGTCCGCTTTAAGTAATATGTGAGGGTGCAGTGCTAATTTGAAAGCATTTAGACACAATATAACCCGAGAAAGATGCACATTAGATTGAAACAGCGTATTTGAACAAATTTGTAACTCAGATAGCATTCAAGTGTTACATTTTCCCTGATTTGTTTGTTTATAATAACCTTGCATTAATGTGATGTAATTACTTTTCTTTTTTAATTCTCCCTAAATCAATTCTATCCCTAATGTTTTACAGCACATCAAATCTTTGTTTACTTGTCCCTTTGTTTACAGGGACAATAGCATAGTGATTGTTGTTGGAGAGACGGGCAGTGGGAAGACCACCCAGTTGACTCAGTACCTGCATGAGGATGGTTACACCAGCTACGGCATGGTGGGTTGTACTCAGCCCCGAAGAGTGGCAGCCATGAGTGTTGCCAAGAGAGTCAGCGAGGAGATTGGCACCAACCTTGGAGAGGAGGTGAGACAGATGGCTGGAGCTTGAGCAAATCAACTGCAACTGGGAATACTCAGCTCTGCTGCTGCTAACCAGCAGTGAGCTTTTGTGTGCTGCTTTTTCTCTGGTTATGAAAACATGGTGGCCATCTAAAATAAATGAATTAGCTATGAATGGAAAGTTAATGAAATGAAAGAAATATCTGAGCATGGAGAAATCTGTTTAGGGCTCTTTTATAGTAATTTTAATGTTAAAGCCTGAGAAAAGTTTTTAATTTTAATAGAACCAGCTTAATAACAGCTTCACAATTGTGTCAAACTAGAAGAAATTCCTGATTATATAAAAGGGAACCATATTATAGTGTCAGCATTTCACTATAGGATTTAGAAGGTGTGTGTCTCGCCTTTTGATTTTGGAAGAAAAAACAATTCCCCTAACATTTTTAAACTGAACTTGTTTGTATGCTGTCTGATTGTTCATGTAGTTGCCCTATGAGTTGTGAGAAGAGGTATTTATAAATACTATCTTCCTGTATCTATGCTGAGATATTGATTGGAACATCTTGTACAGTTAGGACTTATTATTTCATTTCCAGCGTGAGGGGCTTCGTCTTACAAACTGATCAAGTTTAAGCAGTGTGACACTGCCATCTTGTGGTCAGAAAATACAATGTTTTTTGCTGCCGTGGGGTAATTGTAGGGACTTAACCGAGGAGCAATGGTAAAAAGAATACTTCAACTGCTTAAACAGGTTGTTAAAAAATGCACGATTATTGCAAACAGACAAAAGTTCTTTTGAAGTTCATATGTATTATTTTTAGTAGATTACAACTTATAATGTTGCCTGCAGGTGGGCTACGCAATTCGTTTTGAGGACTGCACATCTGAAAAAACACTGATAAAGTACATGACAGATGGTATCCTGCTGAGGGAGTCGTTGAGAGAGTCAGACCTGGACCACTACAGTGCAGTAATTATGGACGAGGCTCATGAACGCTCCCTGAATACTGATGTGCTATTTGGCCTGCTGCGTGAGGTCAGTAAACAACTGCCAAACACCAAATGAGGATAGGTTTCCTTTTTTGTTATTTCCAAAACAGACAGATGTTTGTCTACTGTTAGACTATAATGATAAATTCATTTGATGGTGCTGTTTATTTTCTTTGCAACCACTTAAAATTCACATCTGTCTCCTACCAGGTTGTATCTCGACGCACTGATTTGAAACTCATAGTTACCTCTGCCACTATGGACTCGGACAAGTTTGCAGCATTTTTTGGCAATGTACCGATTTTTCATATTCCAGGAAGAACATTTCCAGTTGACATCTTGTTTAGCAAGGTAAGTCTATGTATGTTAGCATAATACTGTGGCAGTATTGGAGTCTTTTGCATACATTTTTCACATAATTATAATTATACTTCAAGTATTACCTGAATAATCTTTCTTGTTCTGTTATACTAGGATAGTGAATAGATTTCAAAATATTGTCATGAATTGCAAAATCTTTGACCTTTAAAATGAAGTCTATGCCCTAAAGGCAACAAGTAGGGAATGGCTTGATGTATGTAACAGTAAAGTGTTTCCTCTTTCACTGATTTATTGTGATGTTTGCTATGTAGACCCCCCAGGAGGACTATGTCGAAGCAGCAGTGAAGCAGGCCTTGCAAATCCACCTGAGTGGGATGGTGGGAGACATTCTCATCTTTATGCCTGGGCAGGAGGATATTGAGGTGAGTGAATTCGTTGCTTATCGGTTGCATTTATCTCTGAAATTGTCGTGTGGACTTGTGGCATAAAAGACTAAATTAATTCATAGATACAACCTGTGATTTGACTTTGATAAAAAAGGTAATAAGATGCTGTAAGGAACGGACTTTGTCTTTTACAACTTAACTGTTGGTTAACTGACCAATAGGGCAATTTCCAAAGAATTTGATAAATGGTAAATCTACTAATCTTAAATGCAAAGCATCCAGTTACAAAAAGTTTATTTATTTGACAGGGAGGAAGACAAATTGTCAATTTTTCTAGCAAATTAAAGTGTTTCCTTGTGCTTGCAGGTCACTTCAGATCAGATCGTGGAGCGGCTGGAAGACTTGGAGAATGCTCCCCCTCTGGCTGTACTGCCCATTTACTCCCAGCTGCCATCTGACCTCCAGGCCAAGATCTTCCAAAAGGTTCTTATCAATCATTGCTTAAAATATTGCAATTTGTGACCTTATTGAATGGATTTCCCAGATTTCACTTGCATCTCTCTCTATTCCCTGCTAGGCTCCAGATGGTGTGAGGAAATGCATTGTTGCCACAAACATTGCTGAGACTTCCCTTACAGTGGATGGAATCATGTTTGTTGTGGATTCAGGATACTGCAAACTTAAGGTAATTAGTTGTATATTTATTTGTATATTTATATTTAAGCAGACTAAAATCCGAACTGTTTATCCACCTCATTTTTTTTTTAAACAGGTTTTCAATCCTCGCATTGGAATGGATGCTCTGCAGGTTTATCCAATCAGCCAGGCCAATGCCAACCAGCGTGCTGGCAGAGCTGGACGTACAGGACCGGGGCAGTGTTATAGGTAACCCAGTCTTTGTTTGCCATTAGCTTCTACTTGCAGGAGGAATTAGTGCCTAGTTCTATAAGGCTGCTCCAAAGCTTGGATTTTAGCAGGCAAAGATTTTTACTTTCTAATTCCTTCCCCACCATTAAATCTATTTTAGTTCACATTCAGAAAAAAACTCTTGAATAGGATTATTTATTTCAGTTATAGCCCTATTTAAAAAGTACCATCATTTTAACAAAACTGTTAGTGTTTTTTGTTTTTTTTCCTTGTGTCATTTAAGATTAGTGCTGTTCTTTCCTCTGGGCTTTGAATGTGTGACATAGCCACACTTCCAAGGCAGCTGGAGGGGAGAGAGAGGGGTCCAGAACTGTAATCTCCAGAGGATTTCATGCAGTTTATCTCTATTTATGGCAGAGCAATGTGCCTCAAAAGACCCTGTCAGAGGTTTCACTTGACCTCTATCTCTTTTGTCACATTTACTTAAGTAGAGAATGAGTTACGTATACACAAAGTGGAAAATTTTGCTTTCCTAAGGAGCTACGATGCTTCTAAAAGACCAAATATTTCAGGTTACATTTTGGCCACTCGCGCTTCCACAAGCTCGCCAAAATCTGTGCAGAATCAGTTTTGGAGAAGCTTTACACAGAGTATAGTCAAGGTATGTGTGTGTGTGCGGGTGCGCGCATATTAGCGGTTGCACACATGGTGGTTTGCTCCACTTGCACGGAGAATTCCCCAATCAGAAACCCTTTTAACTGTGACTGCAGGCACTTGCACACAAGCTCAAAACCTCCATATACATTAAAATCATTCTGTAATTATACAGTAAGCACCTAACTCTGACAGCTGTAATTGTTCCTTTAAGCCACGTCCTTTACTTTAGCTTAGGTTCTGGATGTTTCCCTGAATTTGTTTAGCAGCTGATCCACATCTGGTGTTTACTGCTTAGTTAGAATCCCACCGATATATCTACACATTTTAGATAATATTCAAGATTCAACAACTTTATTGATCACATAGGTAAACTGAGTTGCCTTGTTACAGCTGCTCTCTGTGAAAGTAGAAAGAAAGGAAAAAAACTTCCACCAAAGCAGCAGAGCCATAGGCCACTTTAACATTTGAATACATCAGGTCCAGTGTCTTCTCCCTCTGGTGTGACAATCCACATACTGTGTGAAGGGGGGGAGGGTCTTTGAAAGAGTTGCATGATTAAAGTCCCCAGAGATCACCAGTGACATTGTTGATTTTCAACAATGTCACATAATAAAATGACCCAAAGAAGCATATTCTCTGATCATGTCCATAAAGTGTCACTAATTTTAAAAAACATTCTCCGTGGCTTAAGTTTAACACTCCTTTTGTCTGCCCTCCTCTCTGGCCAGGCTCTACACTCAAAGTGCTTATAAGAATGAAATGCTGACTACAACCATACCGGAGATCCAGCGCACCAACCTGGCCAATGTAGTCTTGCTTTTGAAGTCTCTGGGTGTTCAGGATTTGCTCCTCTTCCACTTCATGGATCCTCCACCTGAGGACAACATGCTCAACTCCATGTACCAGCTCTGGATTTTAGGAGCTCTGGATAACACAGGTAGGTGCTGAACAGGGGTTCAAATAACCAGTGGCATCATTTGTTTATGATACATGTTTACATCTACAGAGTGTTGATCTATTCGTGACTGTGTGTAATGTGTAAAATTATTGGGGCACATCAGCAAACAGGTGCATTATATTGGAATTTAAAGAGAGCAGTAACTGAGATGAGTAGAGCTAAAACTATAGATGATAGCAGGAATAATGAAGGAGAGAAAAAAACTGCATTATGTATAAATCATTGAAAAAATATTTGTTGATATTACTACAGTGTGAATTTTCAGATTGATTTCCATATGCAGAATATTGCAGCATACTGCAATTTTATAGTTTTTACAATTTTCATTTAAAAAATTACAAGCAATCCCTAAATTGTTACTATATAACGCCACATTGGACTTGGACAGAGGACTGGGCCGTGGCTCTGCAGGAATTCCATGCCAGGCCAAAGAGGTTGTTCAGAAATGGACAATTTGAGATTTGACTACATTCCACAGTCTTGGTCAGAAATAGAAGAAGAGAGACAAGGAAGGGTTTCACGGGAACCCTGCTTAAGCAGTTGTTTAACCCAGTCCTATGATGTGGGAAGGTGGCTGTTGTGGGTGATGTATGTGTGTAATGGCTGGCCTTGGCATGGGTGCAGCTGCTTGTAGGAGAGTGGAGGGGAGGGCGACCAAAGGCAAGTGGTAGGATGGTTTGAGGGGAGGAGCATGGATGTCTCGTTCTCAGTCTGAGTGAAGAACCAGGTGTGTGATGAGCTGTTTGATGGAGGTAGCAGATTGTCTCCATCTGGTGGAGACAACTAGGAGCTGATGGCTGCCACTTTGCAAAGTCCTCTGCAGCGAGAGGAGGAGGAGGAAGAGGAAGGTGGAGGACAGCTTCCTGTTGTTTGTGGTATCACTGACCTTGTTTAGGTAGTATGCAGATTTAGCCTCAGTGACTTAGTGTGAAAATGTCCTAAGAAGACGTGCACACATTTTTTTAGCAGACAGTGCTTCTTTCTGTAAAACCATCTTTCTTTCACTCACTATTTAGTGTATTTTTTAACTACGTCAATAATTAAACATCAGATACACGATTTCTGTGTAGTTTTACATCACCTGTAGTAGCATTGCATACTTGGCCTGAACCAGGCTTATATACAGTGTGACAAAACAACATAAATCATCCCGCTCCTCATATGAAGATGTGACGGAGATTATTGTCTATTTGAGGATTGTGTTTCCCCCTCAGCGCTGCTTTGAGCTGCTATATAGTGATGCTGACACCACAAACACAGGCAGGAGACCAGCTTCTGTGAAAGATGCTGCAGTGATGATGCAAACACGTCTGGAGGAGGTAGTTGTGAGGTTTAGCCCATGAAGTAATTGCCTAGTAACTGATGCCGTTTGATTTGACTGGTCAGGTCTCATTTCGGTCTCATCCTTAGCCAGATTCCTGGGGATTTAGGGATTTGAGGATAAGGTGGGACTTTTGATGATTCCCTGTATGGTGTGTTAACAGCAGATTATCTCTGATTAAGGCTTACCTGCCCCAAACTGGCTGCTCTGCGCCGCTGCTTTTCCTCCTCATAAGCTTCTTAGACTCTGTCGCCTAATGATTTAAATCAGACCTGGCAAATTTTTGCTCTCATGCTTCTCCTGTTTTTTTTTTTTTTTCTAACTACGAGTATTCTCAGCTGTCAGCAGTTCATCCTTCTCTCTCATGGTGATAGACAAATAAGTGTTACATTATGTTGCCGTCTCTCTCATGCCAGAAGGGTTTTCTGGCATGAGGAAGAAAAGAAGCTTATCACTTGTGTAGTGCTTGTCCCTTCTGCATTTTTTACATCTCTTGGCCTTTTGTGGTTGTGCTTCCTTTTGTACTTTTAGGTGCCCTGACACCAACAGGCCGTCTGATGGTGGAGTTTCCCCTCGACCCTGCCCTCTCCAAGATGCTGATTGTGTCCTGTGACATGGGCTGCAGTTCTGACATCCTCATCATTGTTTCCATGTTGTCTGTGCCAGCCATCTTCTACAGACCTAAGGTATGTTTCATGCGAGACAATGGCATTTAAGGCTTCCAACTGTATTATTATATTTCTAAATAATCTCTTTAAATTAGTGTATTTTGTTACGTTAAAGTTGCTATAATGTATATTTTAGGATTCGTAGTGAATCACACAGCTGCCTATATATTGAAAACGGTCGTTCATAGCGGCGACGCCAGAGAGTCATCAGCCAATCCTGCAGCTCCTCAGCTGTGTGGAGCCTTATAGCATTTTTCAACTCACTGCTTACATTTTCCAGCCGTCAAATGATTGTTGCTTAGTCTTATCACTCTCATAATTTTTGGTCATAGCAGCACTTCAGCACTGAGCACTACCTGCTCAGCAGCTGTCAGACACACCTAAGGGCTAGTAGGTGAACAAAGTGACGTGTTCAGCAGCTGTTTTCACAAAGTCAGTTGAGACCAAAACCAAAGCTCAAACAAGGTGGAATAATGGAGTCACAACTCCTATTAAGTGATAAAAAGATCACAAATTGTTTTCTCTACTTGACGAAAAAATTTTTCATTAGAATTCTGCAATTTCCACAAGACAGATTTATTAATGTAGTACATTTCATATCAAGAGCCAGTCCAAAGTGCTTCATCAGCAAAAAAGTGCAAAAACAAAGCACACATTTATTTTGTTTAATCTCTTCATTGACAGAGACAAAAAGCAATACAGATTTAAATAATGATACACTAATGTCATTACATGAATGTTTGGAAAACTTGACCTTTGCTTCTTTTAGGGCCGCGAGGAGGAGAGCGACCAGGTGAGGGAGAAATTTTCCGTCCCAGAAAGTGACCACCTCACCTACCTTAACGTGTACATGCAGTGGAAGAACAACAATTACTCCAGCATCTGGTGTAACGACCACTTCATTCACACCAAGGCCATGCGCAAGGTCAGAATTGAATTGTTTCGCCTGTTCTCCTCATCAGACCTCTGGCCCTGGATAAAAACCTGTCATTTAGTTTTCCCGCATTATTTTGTGGAAGTCACTGGTTTAATTCTTTCATCCTACATTCACTACATACTGTTTTTGTACAGGTGCGTGAGGTGCGTTCTCAGTTAAAGGACATCATGGTGCAGCAGAGGATGAACCTGGTTTCCTCCGGTTCAGACTGGGATGTCATCAGAAAGTGCATATGTGCTGCTTACTTCCACCAGGCTGCCAAGCTCAAGGTACTTTGTGCACTCGGGGTTTTCCTTAGTTAATATGTTATGCCTCGTGGCAACTGGTTGTGGCAGATTTATAGCAGCGTAATTACAGAGTGGTGAAATATCCCTTCTGGCCTCACATTAATACAGTACTAAAATCTGAAAGGGAATTTAAAATCATGACTATATAATCAAGGTTCTCAGTTTGACTTATGAGTAGCCAGGCTAACCCAAGCAATTGCAGCAGTGTTGGATATTCTTCAAATTTATTTTCCTGCTGTCTCAGCCAGGTGGAGAAGCAAATTAGCCAAAATGACCTGCTTTACTCTGCCCTTAAAGTGCACCCATCGCAACACCCAGCTTACTGCTGGAGCACGCGGGGTCTCTTTTTCCTCAACTAGAAATTCCAAGTCACACAGTGAGTTTGTTATTAATTCATGTTTTTGCTCCCAGGGCATTGGGGAATATGTTAACGTAAGGACAGGCATGCCATGCCACCTCCACCCTACCAGCTCCCTGTTTGGTATGGGCTATACTCCTGACTACATCATCTACCACGAGCTTGTCATGACCACCAAGGTAAAAAGTCTGTCGACTGCTGAACTTTACCAGCATCATAACAATGCGTGACATCTGCATTGTTGTTAACTTTGGATTTGTGTTGCAGGAGTACATGCAGTGTGTAACTGCAGTCGATGGTGAGTGGCTGGCAGAACTCGGGCCCATGTTCTACAGCATCAAACACGCTGGAAAAAGCAGACAGGTAAGACAAGCCGAGGCTGGTACTTGCTCGCTGCATACTATGTCTACATTTTTACATCTATTGATATTATAGCAGTAATTTTGGACCAACAAGTTGCTTTTTTCCTTCTGGTTTTACTGTGTAACTGTAACTGTCGAAGACACAATTGTCCAGTAAATCTCCAGAGAAATCATTAGTCTGACAATAATCGCCTTGCAACACCTCTGGCAGTCCTCACTGGGTGTCCTTACCTTTTTATGGTTTTATATTGTGGCAACTGTTGTGCAGATTTGAGATGAACCCAGTCTTAGTAGTCAACAACATTATTGCCTTTGGTATATTAGTCAACACAGCAGATGAAAGTATTCAACTACAGACCAAAACTTGACACTTTGTATGTCTTCCTCATCTCTTCGGATTCCTCCTCAGGAAAACCGCCAGCGAGCCAAGGAGGAGATCAACAACATGGAGGGCGAGATGGCTCTGGCTGAGCAGCAGCTGCGAGCACGCCGAGAGGAGCAGGAGAAGAAGAGTAACACCGGCATCTCTAAGTAAGTCAGCGACCAGCTCTCTTCTCTTTGGTTCCTCTTCACACACTGGCCTCATCTCACAATGGTTCCCCATGGCCTTCATTTTCCAGAGTCAAGACAGAAACATTTAATTTACCTACCTCGCTGACAATCCATATCTTCACCCCCCTCCCTCCTCCTCTTCCTCCTGCTCTCTCTACCCCACCTCTCTCACTCTTCATGATGAGCTTTTCTCACCTCTGGTCCCTCCAGACGAGACAAAAAGAAATAATATTGACTCCTGGCTGACCCCCATTACTGCAGCAATTTAAATTGTGCCATAGCAGAGCGGAGAAAGGAGGGGAACGTTCATTTTCAAATTAGACCAAAAAATTAATTTCACACCCATCTGTGAGCCTTTCAGACAGAACTAGGGTTATAAAGACAGATTTAAACTTTTATAGTTAATTAATCAGCTGGTTTATCTGTCGTAAGTTTGGGTGACCACGTCTGTGACAGATCTGTTGAAAATAATCACACTCGAGGTATAGGATTAAGATTTTGATTTAAGCAGAGGAAGTTGTTGAAGGCTCTCCTGGGTTCTTGCCTGCTTTTGTCCTCCGGCAGGCCTCACAACCATCTCCTCCGAGTTCAGTGTGACGAGGATTAAACATTTCATTGACTACGCCTTCATGTGCCGGCTGCTTATCACCTGTCTCCCTGCTCACCAGCACAGATCAGTGGTGTGAATTAGTAAATGGCTCAGTCATCTGTTTTGTGTATAAATGTAGAGTAATGTGAGTGTTTTGTAGAAATGCATCAGTGGGGGGTTCTTTTGTTCCATAGGAAGCTTTTAAAGGGCAGCGCCACAAGGTTTAGCTTCTTGGGGCTGGGTATCTATTAGAGTACTGATGGAACGCCTCACTCAGTTGGGACAGTTTGAGTGTCACTTGTTAAAAACATTTTGTGAACAAAAAAATATGTTTGGTCAGTTTTCATTAATACAGAAACATTCCCACTCAGCACATGTGTACATATTTTCAGTTGCAGACTTTAAAGGCATGGAAGCGCATTTTCCTGACAGCTTTGGGCCTCTAAAAAACTTTACACTGTCAAATGAGTTAGCAGGCAGCTAAGACATGACTGTGCTCTGTAATTCACCACAGTTTGCCTCTATCATTGTTAGACTGTTAATGTGTGATAATGCATATCAACTGCAACATGCAGAATAAATAAATGAAGACCTGATGGATCACACAACCAGACGGAAACCCGTTCTATCATGTTTTAATTTCTAAGTGTAACATGATTCACACAATTTTGGAAATTAAAGATACATACATTGCAACAAGCAGCAAACACATACTTTGTAGTAAATTGTCTAAAACATCCAAAATTGTCTATAAACACCCTGTAGAGACCAACTCTTCATTTGTTTGCATCGTTCTTAAAACCATTGAGAGCTTGCGTACGGAGGGAACCGCAACACTTTCTCCTGAAGTGAACAAGGAGACAGAGAGAGAGGGGGACACAGTGACAGAAAGGGGTTATGGCCTGATGGTTGTAATTGCTGCAGGTCTGTGTGTTTGTGTTTGAGAAAGCGGGAGAGATGAGGAAAGTGTGGGCAGTGTCAGGGTGTCACACTGCTGTAATTAAAGATGATAGATTGTGCTGTCACAGACGTCAGGCTCCATGTCCCAGCACTGTTCACCGAGTCTGCCTTTTCACTCTCCCCTAGTCCTGCTGCTTTCAGTTTCACATTGAGCTGCTCAAGCTAGTCTGCCTCCGGCCCCTTTTAAACCACAGCTGCTTACCTAATGTAACACATGCATTTGACTAAAACAGAGCAACATAGAATGAGTCTGAATGTTGTGAATAAAACCTGTTTTGCATCTGACTTTTCTGTGACTCAGGTCAGTGAAAATCTGCACACCAGGACGAAAAGAAGAGGCCCCCATGACACCCAGACGCACCCCTGCACGTTTTGGACTTTAAAACATGCCAACCTCATCAACTCCTTTAGACTCGTCATCCAGCCATGGACCACAGTAGCACTGGGAAACACAGTGCAACTTTGCACTACCATTTGCAGTTCCCATAGAGACCACTAGAGTGAGAACTTGTATAAGGCACAAGACTCAAAGAGGGGTCCATCAAAATGCCTCTGTCCACCTTCACTAGATAACAGCTGTTTCCATGAATCATTTTAAGGAAGACTAGAAGATGGCTGTGTAGTTTTGTTTTTGTATATTCAATATTTAAATGTGATCTCTGATTTTATTAGAGACAGATTTAATTTTCTGCATTTTTTTCACCCAGTGTATCACAGAGAAGCTGAAATAGTGATGTGATTTCAGTTTTACTTATCTTTGTGTCCTAATACTAGTTCTCCTACTGTTGTAACTTAAGCTGCGTACGTGAAGTGCTCCTCTACAGACCGAAGCACCATTCAGACTGTACTTGTAGTATGAGTGTCTTCAGACTCTGGAGGTGTATTGTAATACACACAAACACACACCAAACACATTAGGCAATTTTTCTAGTTTTGTTTACATTGCTCCAACAGTCTAATGCAGTGTATAACACAGCTTTGCTTCATACAAAACTCTACCACAGTAGATTAAACATATTAACTGTATTTTCATGGTCCTTGTGTTCAAAATAGCACAGTTTCTTTTGTGGATTTCCTCTAAACAAATCTTTGCAAGTGTTTTCTTTTAAATGGATAAATAATGTGCTTTTGTTGATGTCACTCTTCTGCCCTCTCACCTGATCAGAATATCATGCAGCTTCAGAGAGGCTGGTCTATCTGTAACAAAGCAGTCAAGTGAAGGCCGTGTTTGGATGGTTCTGTTTTGTGTTTTCTCAGAGTGCAGACAGCAGGGGGACAGCTAATGGATGTCTTTTTGTTCTCTTAATATCTTTTGTAAATGAAAAAATAAATGTTAGCTTTTTTTTAATCTGAGGTGACTTCATTTGAAATTGTTGTCACTAATGTGTTTTTCTCCTGCACTGCAAGTGTCTGAAATAATTATGTCATTTAGATGCACATTTTTAAGTCAGTTCTTCAGTGGTGTGAATGATAGCTCAATAAATGAAAGTGATGCAAATGAGTTTAGGCTATAAATTCTCTATATGTGCTGTGGGTTTCTTTAGTGAATACTTGCACTTATTAATGTATGAAGCCAAAACAGTGACGCGTCGCTCATTTGGAAGCTGGGCACAAAGTATGTCTACAATTCAATCATATTCTGTATCGGGTGTTAACAAAGTAACAACACTTAAGGGGCGAAACAAATCATTTTCATTATCGATTAATCTGCAGATTAATTCCATAATAGTTTGAAACAAGTAACAAACTACGAGGATTTTTTAGAGCCCAATAGAATGTTAGCATATTAGGGCTACATCTAATGATAAATGCCCAATGTGGTAAAGATAAAGAACTGCAAATCCTCATAACACAAGTTAAAAACACAAATGGACATTTTTGCTTAAACGATGACTTAAAGACTGATTCATTTTCTATTGATGCACTAATTGTTTGTTCTCTTATTCAAAAGTCAGAAAACACAGTTTGCTAAAGGAAGCAAATCCTCAAGATGGCTAAAACCACATTAGACATTTTGTTTGGACACTCAATGATTAACAAATTATAATAAAACATTTTGTAAATATTTTTGTTCATTACGTTGTGCTCTTTTTGTGCTAGCAACAACAAACATCCAAACTTTATCATATCACAAAGAAAAGCAACAAAACATCACATTTCATTTCATTTCACTTCTCAAATTAAAAACAATTTTTTAAAAAGTTCTCTTTGGTTCTATAAATTGAGATAGGTAATTCATTGCTTGGTTGGGAGACTGCTTCACATTTTCTCACATCTTTTCTTGTGACTAACTTGGGGTCAGTGAGGTCACGGGCCGTGGTAAAACAAGACCCATTAACATAAATATGAAACAACACAAACGCAGCAACGTCCCATGAGCTCAGACGGTCATAATGAAATTCCCAAAATGGTTGTTTTCATCGTTAGCTCTACTACTAGAGCTGAGGCGAGTGAGGCTGATCAGAGGGAAACAAAAAGCCTGGGCCTGTCCCTCGCTCACGCAGACACTCACACCCACAGATGTCACACATCTACATGAGTGATCCCACAGCTTTGAAACCCCTCAGCTGTAAAGCAGTTGATATGCTTTAGATGAAGAGCCAGGCAACATGTGGGTGGATCTTACGTCTGGTATTATTGAAGCTTTATGTAAATCTTCAGGTCACATATCTGTTGAACAAAAGCCTGGATGGTGTTTCAGTGTCTTCATCGCGGTTACGCTACATGTCTTGATGCCTATCAGCTGAAACTACTCTTACTGGCTGGCATCAATTTAGAAGGGAAGGCAGAAAGAAGCTGCCCTGCTCGTGATTTCTTCAAATGTAGTGTGCAAATGACTAGCAGTTATTTTCTCTTAGCCGAATCCTTCTGCTACACTCACTTTCTTGTTGGTCAGTTAGGCTGCCTCACTGTAACCCTTATGCAAATAAGTGTGATTATGAGCGTTCCCTCGACCCCCTCAATTCTCTAAGTCATGTTGATTGAGTGTGGCAGGCAGAGGAGGGGATGGATATAATGGACTCCACCAACTTTAATGAGACAAATCTCAGCTATGGGCTGACATTTTGAAATGGTCCTTGTGAATGACAGTGTCAGCAGTCACCTTTACCAAAGCTTTCCAGGCAAGGTCCCTGTAATGATGGAGGGAATTAAAATGGCCTCCACGGCAGTGGAGATACGAGCCACAGGATTAGGGGGCAAAGCCACGCCTCTTAAATCGTCTCGTCTGCCATAGCCCAAATAAAGACGCTGCCTTTTCATAAGAGTGCAGCTCCCCTCTGCCAGCTATGTATCGTCACCCTGAGATTTGATAGAGGGATTAGAGTGAATGTTAGTTGTTGACCACTGTGAGATTTGTTGTGGTGAGCTGTCCTTCACATTAACTGCCCCCCCCCATCCTTTTGCTCGCATTCTGCCCCCTTGTTGTGCGTCTGGTGGCAGACAGGGACGAGCTCTGCTGTCATTACAAACTTAATAAGAGCAGAAGTGAGATTGATGAGAAAAAAACAGAGGCATCAACTGCTCTTTTAATTAACTCTTGTTCCATAATGGCGGCAGGACAGAGGCACTGAGCAAAGAATGAGACATTTTCTTTCTCTTTCCACCCTGTTCTGTTTTGTTGCCTCGCTCAGCCCCGATAATGAACAGCCTTCTGGGACCCAATTACATCCAAGGCTGCATTAGGAGCACAGCAGGCCCAGTGGAAACTTCAGCTGAGTTTCCCCTCATCTCCCCCCCTCCGCTCCCTGTTACCCTGCTGGAGATGGCCTTCACTTGATTGAATTTTGAATGTTACACCCCTCCCTCCTCCTCTCTCTCTCTCTCTCTCTCTCTCTCTCTCACACACACACACACACACACACTCTTGTGTATTCACGTACCTTCACCAGTTCACAACCCACATGTGGTTTATGATGGAAACAGGAGGATGTGTGTATGCTTGTTGTTAACCGTCCTTCACTCGATAACTACTTGCACTGATAGAGTGGCACCGTACACACTGTGTAACAGTTGGCGGGAATGGGGGCACTAAAGCCTGTTGTGTCCCTGTAACATAAAGTACATTTTGGAGAGGATTTGCAGACCATTTGAAATCAAGGAACTGAGGTGATATAAAAGTGAGTAAACACTGATGGGATCAAATTTAAATATCTATTCATGTCAAGTGCAGTGGCATAATTTTTTCATGATTTTGGCTTCAATGTCTATTTAAAAAAATCAACAGCAGACAAAATATTTAAGGCTAGAAGACTATTTTAATATCACATTCTTAAAGGGAAAAAAGGTGGTTAATATTGGAAAGTATACACCTTACGTAGCAGATGTCGTTTAAAACATGACCTATCCTGTAAAATGTTACCATCTTTGTTCCTCTGCAGGCCGTGATTGCCTGCAGAACATTTTACAACAATACATTTAACAGTTGCTCAAACATTTAGAAAAAGGTCAACTTTATGGTGCAGCACAAGAAAAGTCACTGAAGTCAGGGTTCATCTTCTGGGGAAGATGGATTACTTCATAGTAATCCATTCATAATATTTTACTTTGTACCCAAGCTGTGAACAGAGCAACACTGCTAAAAAAATTATCTACACTTCAGGGACATGAGGCATTTTAGGAAAGAATTTTAATATTGCTCAGTTTTTGAGTATGTACAGGACATGATGGTGGGGTGTCCTAAAGATAGGGACTGCATCAAATGCTACCCCATAGGATTAATAACAATTATCGGTGTTCTTTAGTTTCCTCGGACACCTTAAGTGTTGCATATTGACTGCTATGCTGAAAGAATGTTGCCTAGTGATTTGGCCAAGGAAGAATCCAATGTTTTCCTCTTCCTGTAAGGCTGGAATTACTCCTTACATGCCGGTGAAGGACTGAATAACTTACCTACTACCATCCAGCAACTGGACACCTGCCTCATCACTTCGGCACGTGCTCACAGTGTGTCCTCTCCGATGCTTTCTGAAAGTGAGTCGGGCTGAACCTAACGTGTGCTGCAAAAAAGACAAAAACAAAGGACAACAGGTGCAACGTTTGTGGAAGCAGGAGAGTCACTGAAACAACTCCTCCATGCAGCTTTGGGCTTTTTTTACATCAGGCAGTAATAAATGTGTTGTCAGTTGCTTCATACATAATTTGCATAAACTTTGCTTTTGATCTTTATTTGGTCAAACTGGACATTAATGCACAAAATAAGAGTCACCACTTTATTTCTGATAGCAAATGTAAGACTCTTGATGCATCTAGTAATGTTTTCACTGGTGCATTGTCTTATCCCTAACCAACACTTTGTGTATACTGTACTACCATGCTTGGTCTATCTCCCTGTGGACTGGATGGTTACTAACAGCTCATCCACTATTGCTTAGGGGTCTTATTTTGTTCTAGAAGAAAGACTTTATACTGTCAAACTCAGACATCCCATGTGATTGAAGGCCGATGGGCATGGAACTCTCAGAGCTGCCCTCAAAGCAGCAACAATGCCTCCTTTCAAGCAGCCAACTTGTGGTGGGTGGAGCGGAAGAACAAAGGCAGACTTGTTAGGGTTTAGATGCCTTTATTATTCTTTTATATGGCTGCAATTTCTTGTCTCTCTGCCCCTGTTCATTAAGATTTTGGCTACATTGGCTTGTGGGGTCTGTGGCCCTAGGAGTATTAACTGTGTGACTCAAAACACACACACTTTTGTAGAAATCAATGTACAGTACTAATCAGTTAAAACAGATTAATATTCCTTTTTAGGCGATTATGTCTTTAGTCTATACGAAATAAAAAGTAATTACATTGATATGTTTGGTGATTTGATTCAGGACATTGACAAAACAGTAATAACGGTGTTCAAATTATTATTGCAGCTGTATAATAATATATAATGTTACATTTTGTTTAATGGTTAGCTTGTGTAACAGCCGTGTCCAGGGATCTATAGTGATATATAAAAACCTTATATTAACAGAAACAAAAAAGCAGCACAATAAAAAAAGGCTGCAAACATAAAATGCATAACAGAAGACACTTTACCAAGACTCTAAACTCCTTGATGGAAACACAGTAAAGTTTGATGGGACCTGCCCAACCAAATCTGATTACTGTAGGTGCCTGTACAAGGAGAAGGCTCCTCCTTGCTGCGCCATCAGAAACCGTCCGAGCTCGTCAAGAATCATGGCAGCTGGGAACTCACAGGCTGGGAGAGTTTGTGACTCCTCTCCTCTTTTGTAGACGGCTTGACTAATCAGGCCTCCTCGGGTAGTCAAGCTCTGCAAAAGCACAAGAGACTTCATTCCAACAAATGGATGATCAAAGAGCATTAAGGCCAGTAGAAAGATGGGATGTTGCAAAGATTTCATCTTTATTTGGGGATTTTGTTGCAGAACAACTAGACAATGCCTAAGGTTGAATTTTGTTTGAATTTTTAATATTTTTGCCAGTATATCAGACTTGAAATCTTTTGGTGCCAAATGAAGTGAAATTGTACTTTTCTTACTTGTAAACATTTCATCCAATGTTGTATTTCTGGAGGAACTTTCCAAAGTTGAGACAAAATAACCCTAATGATGCGAACAAGTGTCTAAAGAAACTACTGAGTTGCATTATTGGAAACATCCCCACCCCTTAATCCCTTTGGCTCAATAATATGGTCTAAAATTGACAAAAAGTTTGATTTGGAAATTGGTGAGGAGTGGGAAATAACAAAAAAGACCCGTCCACTGGATGTATTTCAGTCAGAATCAAAATACTAAACCGCAATGACTCTCAAATGCATTTGGTTACACATTTTCTCAAAACACCCAATTGGGATTGTCACTATCATAAACCTCATTTTGAAGGGACCCGCCAGTGCACTGAGCAGGTCTCCAGCAGCTGCTGTGTCACTGAAGCCCGGTCGATATACAGCAGCTTGGAGGGAGTAAACATGGACTGTCAGCTGGTGGAATCACACAAGCTAAAATCCGACTGTAACAATGCTGCCTAAATCCCCAATCAAAAATTGCTTGTTACGCTTCTTTCTGTGTCAAAACACTTCCTTATTACATGATAGAAAAGAAGATTGATGGCTTCTTTATTTGTAAAACAGGTCTCTAACCAGATGTAAATTCTACCAGAATGCAAATTTTCTCTGCTTATTATGGCCACGCTCCTAGTGTCCCAATCACTCTTAAGCTTCTTGTTGACCGCGTCTGCCAGCTTTGTGTACACAATTGGCTTCTCAGTTATTCCAACTGCATTGTTAATGTCTGCCCTTTTGTGCTGCTCGATTCCACTGGAATACACAGAACAACACGTGCAAAATTATTTTCCAACAAAGATAATTAGCCGAAGTAACAATCCCGAGTAGGAATAATAATGTGCCTTGGTAACAATATAACTTCTAAGCATGGGAAAAGGAGGAATTTGAATGCCAAGGGAAACAAGCTTATCAAATAAAGCTTGAAAATGTGCAGTGAATGAAATGAGTCAATCATTTTAATGTGAGATGGAAGCCCTGAGGAGAATAAATAAGCAATCGTCACATCATGCAGGGAGAACAAATGAGCATGGTACACAATTAGGCAGGGTCACATTCTGCCAGAGCTGTGAGCGTGGGATGGGCTAATGAGCTGTGTGAGTGAGAGTGTGTATGTCTGTTTTTGTGAATGTAGATAGAAAAAGAAAGAGGAAGTAGAAGATGAAAAAGCTGATCCCTGGCCCTCAGAATTCTGATGAACAGACTCAGACAGCCA
Organism: Channa argus; assembly: GCF_033026475.1. Lineage (NCBI taxonomy): Eukaryota > Metazoa > Chordata > Actinopteri > Anabantiformes > Channidae > Channa > Channa argus. The sequence continues at coordinate 23,073,746 of NC_090198.1, forward strand.
GACAGCAAGACACACAAGCAGCAAGTCAGGTGAGAGACAAAGATAAAAGTAAGAGGGGCTGCTGGAGAAGAGGTGGGCTATCAGTCGACTTGGCATCTGGGGCAAGTAGACATGCAGGCAGACAAAGCAATGGGCAGGTACAGCAGCCAAATAGACAAAAAGAAGAGAAGTGCCTCAGAAGGACCAACGGCACTGAGCTTTCAAATGCGACTCATACTTATTAACTATTCAATCACATAAAGGAGAGCTGAAGGCGTGAAAGGTTGTGGACCGAAGCACTTTTGCTTCAGTGCATTAAGAGCCTGGTCCAGCACTCTGGCTGTGTGAAAGAGAAATAGATTGCCTCCCAGGAAGATGACTGCTCAAAGGAGTTGGCTTTTTCCCCTTAATAACAGCAATCTGCTGTGAAAATCTAATCCCAAGTACCATTTACACTGAATCTAGATCTGCTCGGAAAAGCGTACAATATGAATATTTCATTCAGTGATATACAAATAAACAGAACAAGCCCCCCCCCTCCATCAATCAAGGGACGTTCTCAAAGTAAGTGAACTGGAAGGGCAAATTGCTAATGAATACCATGCTGCTAGAAATGCACATTTAAAAATGGCTTTGTGGTTATACTGTACAAGTGACTGAAAAAACAAAAGAAAAAAAACGTTCTTCACGAGAGTGTAAAATGCATTTGGTTGTACTCATATGGGTGCACACGACCCATATGGTCAGAAGAAAGGAGAATACTAAGTGAAACACTCACAATGTTGATAACCCGAGTGGCGCACACACACAACAGCAAACCAAGCATGAACGTTGTCCCTTAACTGAAGTAATAGCTCTATCTTAGCCATTAAAGGCAGATATGGATGCACCCTTTAATACCCATACTCTCCTTCTCGCTGGCCTAATTCCCTGTCCTCAGTAGAGGATAACAGGGATCAGAAATCCATCCATATGCATGGCCAACTATCTGCAGAGGGGATGTCAGGTCTCAGCCTGGCCAGCTTTTTGTAAGTACTGGTAATGACACTTAATGAAAGCTAGGGAGCCAGGCACTGAGTGGGGAAGCCTGTGCATGTGTTCCCTTAGCTCCCACATCCAGACGTCATAAATAAACAAACGTGCTGCGCGAGAATAGATGTGCTATTTCCTTTGCTTCTCTCAAGCCATTCTATCCACTTATTTATCTATATATTATTATTCCCTGGATCACTGGTTTGCTTTCAACGCACCTCTATACTTCAGTCTCCCAGCAGGATTTTTAAGTGCTGCAAAACATTAGCTGGACTTTGCTCCAGTCACCCTGTGGCCCTTAATGCGTCGAGTTTTCAGCCCTCCACTGATCCTCACAAATATCCAAACATGAAAGCTGTCTAACCACTGTAAATAAAGCAAATATTCTGATATGTCCCACATCTTTTGATGCCAATCACACTGCCCCCTTCATTCTTTCTAATGGGTTAACAAACTTAACAAAACCCCTTCCAGCCCTAGTTAAGTGCTGATCCTTTTAATTGGTCTAGTATGACAAACACAGGAGCTCAAATACGTCTCCTTTGATGCAGGTGATTTGGCTGAACTCGAGAAGAGAAAGATGGGAGAGTGTCCCCGTTGCAGTGATGCCTGTGTTGGGAAAGGTAGTCAAGCTCAAAGTAAACAGAAGGAATGAGGGGATAGAGAGGCTCTTCTTAGCACAAGCCCCTAATCAGTACAGTCAACACATAGCAGATTGGGTTCACATCTTTCTCTCCTCGCTCTTGCACTGCCTCTGTCCTTCAACCAGCAAAAATGTATCCCTTCAATCAGCCCCCATTTCCCTCCTTTCAATTTGAGAGGATATCAGATACGAATGTGTTGCAGGCAAATGCCAGGTAACATAAATATGGCTTACTTTGAGGCCGGGGGGTATTGGCTGAGAAAAATTAAATGGTTTCAACTGTGGGACACCATCCCCTTAACAAATAAAGCATTCTCAGGAAACACATACAATTCATACTTTATTTAGAAAAAGGTAGAAGTTTCCATGGGGACGTGTGAGTGACATGTTTACTTCAAGTGTCCTATGTGGTCTGAACACCAACACTTATCCTTTTAGCCAGGAGAGAGAACGTCCTTGGGTCTGCTGGGTGAAAAAGTTTGCCAACTCTAGAAGCTCAACCCGTGCCAGGGAGGTGAGATCTGACCTCTGCTGCACCATGTCCTTTGACTCCCCTTTGCAGGGCCGAACATTTCTCAGCCAAGTGCACAAATGTGCCTTCAGTGTTAACAAGCTATAGCCATCAGCTGAGGCTGGGCCACACAGGCAGGGATGACACAAGATGGCCTGAGTCGAGCAGATTAAAGTGAGGGTCGACGTGGGTAAAGAATGGGAGGAGTGCTAAACATGGTTGTATGTAAAGGAGAGTTTCTGCTCTGTGAGATGTAGAGAGAAATGTGCTGGGGTTGCATTAGCAGGACCCAGAGGCCCAACCCATGGGGGTGGCGGACTTCAAACACTGATGTACAGACTGTTCAGAGCTCTCAGGCTGCTGATTTCACAGTCGGAAAACACAGACCATTAGTCACACAAACACGCTGAGGCCTATGCTAATCCCAGAACAACAAAAATCAACATGACAGCCAATAAAATCCTGGGAGTTATGCAGCAGCTTTGCTTTTCAGTGATACTGTCTGTGATGTGTTGCTGAGTGTTTGTATTGACCCGTGTTTCAGATGGGCCACTCCAGAAACACTCATGCTCTGTCTGAAAGCTTGATGCTTTGTCACTGACACTGTCTCTGGAGCCAGCCTGAGCAAAAGCAGAAAACGTGTACTGAGAGGGGCTTGTATAGATTTGCTGCCCCTCTTTTGGTAGAAAAGTGAGTTGTTGTTTCTTTTCCATTGTCAGAACTATGATAGTTTAACATAGGGTAATGATTAGAGCCAAAGTCATCCAATCGTGGACTGTCTCATGTCAGGGTCTTCAGTGTTTTTCTTGACAATTTGCAGCAAAAGCAATTGCAGCACACTCATGCTCACACATTCTAACCATTGTTTTTTGTAAATGGGAACCATTTACAAAAAACAATGGTTAGAATGTGTCTATGGTGTTAGTTGCTCAATGCTGCATTAGACTTTTAAACATTGTGCAAGCTCATTTTGTCGCCATAAACATGCATTTACAGCTTATAGACCCTGGATCTTTTAGTTGGAGTAATTAATTGTATGTATCGGAACATATTATACATGTAAAATCTATAGTTTTTAAATAAAATACCATGTACTTATAACCATAAATATTAGTGAGATTGAGCAATACAGTCTTTTTAATGATTTATATTAATCATAGTAAAAACCTAAACCGTGCTGCCTTTAGGGTTAGTTGAGGTCTCTCTCTGTGTGATGGCCTAATGGAAGAAAAAAAGTGTATGTGGAAAATGTGAAAATTTGACCTGCACCACAATTTCTGAAGGTTTGAGTAAATTTTCTTCGTATATACCTGGATCTTCTCTTCAATCCCCTTCTCATCAAGCTCAGCTTTAAGTCGACTGACCTCAATTTGCAGAGCTTCCACAACCTTCTGCCGTTGGATCATGTGTGCCTGTATACACACACACACAAACAAAAATTGCACTGTATCTCACACGCTGTTGCTTTTAGTATAGCACACAAAAATAATTCTCCTCTGTCCAATTCCTCCTTTTTGGCAGAGACAGATGTTCTTCGCGGTTGCTCTTTTATTTTCAGTGCCAGTTTTTCATTTGCTTGCCTGCAGCAATGTTGCGATATGATAAAATGTGAATTAACTATTGTTGGAACAGAAGCCAATTACTGTGCGAGGCAAGGAGGCCATAAGTAGTAATGTGGGATGTATTAAGGCCTTACTTAAGTTCTGGAACCAGCTGGTTGACAGAGAAAAGCATCATGTGCACAGAGAACAGTGTGAGCAAAAAAAGGAACATGTAGTATATGTATACTAGACAGAGAGGGAGGAAAGGACATGGTTTGTCAATACCTCAGATGCAGCTCTGATTAGACTGTAAAGCATCAAAAGAAAAAAAACTGACTAGTTATACTGTCAGACGGCTGAGGCCTAGGTTTGTGATATCATGTCACCTGTACTACCTCCCTACATACTGACAGCAACACCTACCCTTTGCCCACTTCAAATTGGATGTTCAGCCTGATCTCGGTCATACGAGCCTGCAAACATAAATTATATAAAGGATTGTTACATGAAAAATAAAAAAGAATATATATATTTATATATAAGCATCAGGACAACGAAGTCTGTGCACTTCAAGTGAGCGAAAGTGCGTCTAAAAAGTATTGCTACCCCCCCTTCCCTTTTTTTCGACAAAAAAAAGACTTCCTAGTCAATGGTACAACACATTTCTTCAAAGTAATCAAAAATAAATTAAAACTAAAAATATTGTGAATTTGTATTAATAGGCAATTATGCCCTTTAATGCAACTCAGATAGATCATCACTGGTGCAGCTAATTATTTTAAAAGCCAGTTAAATGGAGATGAGTGCACTGACTGTGTTTCAGGGATTGTAGTAAAATACACCTGTATCTGGGAGATACACTTAATGGTGAATCAGTAAACTGTTCAAAAACTACACCGTGAAGACACAAGAACACTGTTGAAATGCAGAGGTCAGGGGATGGACACAAGAAGGCTTCTATATCTATATACTGAATATCTCTTGGAGTACAGTTGAAACCATCATTAATAAAAAGAGGGGAAACATGCTTAAATCTGCCAAGAGCAGGTTGTGTGCAAAAACTATGGCGACAGGATTCAGATTATGTAGGGTTCTAATTCTGCAGTAACTGGACTTTCGAGATACATGTGCATTTATACTACAGTCCCGTAAAAACACGAGTCTTTTTCATAAACATTTTTAAAAAAATATAATAATAATTAAATCAACTATGATGATATTCAATGTTGTAATAAAATAAAAGGTGAAAATTTCAAGGGTGAGTAAATAATTTTTATAGGCATTGTATATTTCATTGCCCATGGAAGTCAAAGTTTATTGTGCCAGAATAGAACTTGAGGATGCTGCCACATGAGAACCTCTTGTTTCTCACGTATTGTACACAGGGGATGTAAAAAGGCACAAACCTGTCTGTCATCTAAAGGACTGTCACCTTTCCACTACTTCCAAGCCAAGATACTGCAAATGCTATTAAAGCTGGCTGCCCATTGACTCCCTTTGTCAGGACATGAAGCATTTTTAATTGTGATTATGCTTTTGCCTTACTTAGCATTTTCTTAGTATAAAATTTTGCATTTAGCTAACAGAAGTACGGATCTATATCTCTACCAACAAGGTTGAAATCACAGACATAGGACACTCGTTGGGTGGCATTTGAAGATATTATTCTGGTGTAGACTTAACTCATAGACATGGTTTGAAATAATGCATTATAGACAAGATAGAAATCTCTGCAGAGCCTTTCAGTGGCTATCCTGTTGTGTCACCGCTTCCCCAGCTTCAGCCCTGCAGCCATTTCCTGTTAGTCAGGGAGATGGAGGCTATGAGTACACCACTACCATCACAATGACCTTTCCACAAGCCCAGGGAGCACGCAATGCAGAGGAGAGGCAATAAAAGTAATGAAAGAAGCAAAGGCAATTAAAGTGGTGTGTGTGAGGGGAGCGTGGCGGAGATGAGGCTAACTGGAGGCGGCCCTAGAATACACTACAACTCCATATCCCCCATAATCCCTGTGTGATCGCAGGGCAACCCTGGTGTGCTGCTAGCCTGATCATCCTCTTGCAGCATTCACCATCTAATCCACGCAAAAGGACAGCCATGCACACACACACACACACACACACAGACATTTATTTAGGTCTTACACACACCTCTGCACACACTGCTCGGATAATTATTATAGGCTGCAAACAATATGTACTGCACGCCAAAGTGAGGAAACTACTAAAAATAATTTACCAAACAAACACATTCAGGCACAAATGCGTGCACACACACACACGCTCACACATGTTCATTTCCAGAAAATGAGTTGCTCTCCTCCCGCCCTCTGTAGCGCAGTGTTTCCTCGCAGCCAGTGAGAATCATTAATGCCCTTCCTCTGATGCAGCCACACAACCAACAGCAATTATTTCTAAAAGCAAATAGTGAAAACAGACAGCGAACACACAAATATACACTGCACATAATCATTATTTTTTTGTTAGGTTGGATGTGTGGGGGTTGAGGAGGTGGCAGCAGCCTGGACTTCATTTTCTCTAGCGGAGTTTACTGACCGCAAAATGACAAGGATGCTTTTCCTAAACCAATTAAGAGGCTGCAGTGCCGCTGTTACCATGTGACACTGGCTGCTCTTAAGGAGGCTGACGCCAGGCCTTAGAGATGAGCCAGAGATGTGCTCTTGGCTCAGAAGTCAGCAGACACACATAGAGAGAAACACGAGTATGCAATCATGCATCTATAGTCACACACATCAATAAAAGGGATGGCAGTATAGAGCAGAGAGCTGTGTGTACACCAGGAGCTACAGTACAGACTTGAACAATACATAAGGTGTGCAGTGTTAGGGCCTGTGCGTGGCTAAAAAAAACCCAGCTGGTAATATCAAAAACCATTAAATAGCCCTGCACATGCAGGCCTTGAGTTTGGAAAAAGACCTCATTCTGTAATCAGCTTTAGAAATATATGGTAAGGGCACAGCTACACATCTCCCCTTTTCTTGACAACAGAATCTGATCTTGCCTGTAGTATACAATTAGTGAACAGAGTGGAGGTTATGACTCTAGTTGAGACAGGCTGTGTGATCCACACTAATGACCAGAATGCACTGTGAAGGGGCTAGCATTGTGCCCCTTCCCAGCTCTGGCGATCTTAAACTAATACCATTGTTGAGAAAGGAGATGAGACTCCTTTTGCTTCCTATTACAGAGCACTCCAATCATAGCTGTGCCCGGGGCTTGTGGGGCGTTGGCTGGTTAAAGTGGGAAGAGCTAGTGTGCAACTGTGGGGCAGATCAGTATCAACTGTGGTCCTGGCTGCTGAATGCTGGGAGCAGGTTGGGGGTGATAATAAGTGAATATTTTGAATCTGCAGCTCACCACCTGCTAGTGGCCTGTAGTGGGATCATCTCTTTCATGTGTCACTTAGTCCTCTCCTGCTGGCTCTCTCTCTCCTCCGTCAGCAGGAAACATTTCGGCTGCAGATGGAAAATAACACAGAGAAGAAATTAAAAAGTTATTCTCAACCCATTCATTGTGCAATTTATTATTCATATAATAATGAGGAGAACCAGGGGCCATGTCACTGAGATAGACGGCTGACAGAGAAAAAAACACATTAACCAAAGTGCTGAAGTACAACAAGCTACTGCAACAGTTTCAGTACATCTTGGTATTGATTCTGCATCTGTGTAATACAATTCCTCGTGAATATTTCTGTTCATGTCATGTCTTTTTTGGTATGTCGAGCAATGTACCACACTGGCTTTAATTCTAAATTCATCTTCTTCATTTCATATGTTTTTTTACTTACTAGGAAAAAAATAGAGCAATTTTCCATGAAGACAATTCCAAAAAGAAACTCAAAACCCACCTGTCATCCTTTCTCAAACGTGACTGCTCTCAAACAGGACATCACACACATTAGCTTAAGGACATATTAGCAGAGTAAAGCACACAGAACGCAGCAACTGTTCATTTGCAACTGAAACATATAATGTGCAAATATTCAACAAACTATGAGACAAAAAATGCAATATAGACAAAGAATAGATCAAAGTCAATAATTATTTGGAGTGGAAATGCACTATATGGCTATAATGCTGCAGCTGAGCTATGCCTGCCTTAAGACGGTGCTCTGCAGCTCTGTCACACACTGCTGAAGGCTGCTTACAGTCTTACACTACAGACAGAGATGGCTCTCGGTTACGCCCCTCTGTTTCCATCTCCCAGTAATCAGCTTGGAGTGGCATCGGCGCTGGAGTTTCACATAGGACTAACTTTGACACTTTTCATCTGAACTCGGTGGTGGAGATTTGAAGTACATAGGTGGGCAGATGAAAGATACCCCTTATATGCATGAAAGAGATCAAATTGGGATTAAGGAGATTAATTTCAGATGGTAATTGAGAGAGAAACTTTTTCATCAGATTTATCTAACTTTCTAAAAGATGTGAAATGTGGTGTGATTTAATTTGCTAACAGATGAATGGTTGGTAAATTGCTGTGCTTCAGGCTTGTGTCCCTTTGGTTGGTGTAAAATCATATATTGTCAAATTTCATGACTTGAGAAGATCTGACTCATTTCTCTTGGCTTCCTTTGGGGTTAAAAAATAATTACTAGTTTTGAAACACAAATTCAGACTGAGACTAATTCAATTTGTGAGCATGGCTGGAGGGTGACTGAGTGGAGCATAAACGGTTGTAGTTAGGCTTCAATCACAAGACAAGCATAGAGGAACAGCCCTGCCCCCGTAGAAATGACCTTGGAAATCACATAGTTCACATGCTCAGGTAGGGTCATGGATTCAAAGAATGAGGCTCACCTTACACTCTGCCAAAACTATTGAAAGGTAAATGCTGAATGTGTTACTGTTACTGCAACCATGTGTTGCTTGTGTATGCTGTGTGTATCGACATCTGTGTGTCTTACATGTCCACTTGATTAAACTAAAAAGAAATACCTTTCTCTAAGGTTGCGATCTGACATTTTTCTTCTGCTCCTGCTCAGTATTTGTTAAGCAGGACAAAAACACGACACAAGTTTGTTAAGCCAAGTAAAGCAGCTAAACTGTCAGAGATTATTAATAATAATAGTATTAGGATGCTTCTGAAGCATGCTTTAGTTTGCTTTTGAAGCACGCAGCCCACAGGCCTCACCATAATTAATCTGGGGAAATTTTAAATGTACCAGTGGTACCTTGACTCAAAGGCCAACAGTCCCACGATTAAGTGAATTGAAGAAGAAAAGATTTAAATCCTGATAAGATTCAAGCAGATAAAACATGCACAACTGAACCAACCATGTGTTTACAGAGCAGACACTGAGACACTTACTTCAATCAATATATTGATGTTTTGTAATAGGCTCTAAATGACTCAGGTTAGAGACTGTTGTGCCGAAAACCTTCTTACTGCTTTGGTTTATGCAGTTGCCTTCTGCACAGATATCAAACATCAACTCAGACAGTTAAGAAAAACTAATTTGTGTTGTTACAAAAAATATTTTGTTGGTTCAAATAACCTACATGCAAGTGGCAGAGGACCTCACCAGAGCCACTGGGTGCTGCTCTTGTTAAAATTGTCCTTGAGGACTTATAGCAAGATACTTAAAATTATGACACCAGGCAACAATGTTGAGGTGTTAAGTCCATTTATGTAAATACTGTACAATGCAGTTTGTGAGTAACAAAAATAAATAAATATTATGAGCATTTGTCCTCTGTCACAATGATGATAGTGTGCTTTAATTAAAGTCCCTGCATCGCTCAAGTGTTCAAGCTTTAGCTCTTGTTAGCTGTGACTGCAAAAGAAGGGCTACAACAGGTGAGTGGAAGGGATAGAAACACCACTTGTGTCCAGATTCACATAGTCACAAGGCTAAATTGATTTATTCTTTCAAAGACAATGATGGAGGAACCCTGGTGGTATAAAGTGTTGGTCACGTTACATTTATGTTTAATGAAACTGCACAGCACTGTGAGACATCACATTTCTAAAGAAGTTAAGTTGCAATACATTTTGATCAGTGAGATCAAAACTTAACAGTGTGTAAAAGCAACAGTACAGTTTTAAAAAAACATCTATACGACCTCTGGGTTCCTTAAGTTACAGTGTGTTGACCTCTTTGGCCCGCTGTAAATTTTTCCCTGCAAAGTGTTGTTTTGTATAACAAATTGTTTTATGAATGTAATGTGTCACTGCCACATAAGAATAAGACTAGATTGACAAAAGTGTTTCTTTGTGTGTGTGATTGTGTGCGTGTGTAGCCAGAGCAAGCACTGAGCAGGGCCTATTTACTGCCAGGTGAAGCAACTAATTAAATATCAGAGGCCAAGCACAGTCCCCTCTCTCCCTCCAATATCAACTATGACCACAACCACGGGTCAGAGCCCTTATAAACACAGAGGCAAGTTTTAAGAAAAAGGAAACAGGAGGGACGAAGATGCGGCTGAGTGGAAAGTGGCAATTTATTAGCACATAAAACACTGCTAGTGAGCCCTCTGGAATGCCCAGTTTCACCTCTATGAGAGTAAAGTTGATTTACAGATATGGATGAGGATGAATGGGGTGGTTAAAAGAGCGTCCTCATCACAACATGCTGTGTCACTGACTAACTGTGTATGCATGTGTCAGGAGCTGGTGGAGGTTACTGTGGGAAAAGCCCAGAGCCTTTCCAATGCTCACCTCCCTCTTCTATTGACAAGTGAGGTGCAGTAACAGCTAATCGATGGCTAGTGAATTCCCCGTGCACCCCCCTCGCCAGGCTGATCAATATTCCTGGCAATTAGAATCCCCTATCTGCATGGCTGTGGGGACCTAGGGGTGGCTTGCCAGCCCACAAACACCCAATTTAGTCCTCAGCCTATCACTTAATTACTAAATCCTCCCTAATGCCTATTGGCAGGTGGCGGGCGTACTCACAGCGGCTCCAGCGGTTGAGTGAACATGAGACCTTTGGCAAGGTGCTGGTTAAGATGCTGCCGCCCCACTTCAGTTGGCCAGTTAAACATCTGATCTCACACGAGGGCCTCGACCTGAAATGATCCGCCTATTGAGTGCCCGGCCCACACACGCTCCAGATGGATGGTGTGTGGAATCGGAGAAAGGATAGGAGGGAGGGGGTAGAGGATATGAGACAAGAACAGTGTTAAACCTCTACCAGTAGTTGTGTCTGTGAGGACACAATGGGGGGAAGTGTTCAGAGCAAGATGATGTCCCGTTGTGCTTACTGACTAGGGATAACATGAGATAACTAAGTCTCATGATAATTCCCATCGTAACAGCTATGAGAGATGCAGATAATTCACATTATACCTGTAGCTGTGCAGTTTTACTCTGGAGCTCCTCACTTTTCATAACCTGTGGCAGATGCTCCTAAGTTCTTAAATGTCCATCTGCTGACAGTTCTCCTCCTGTAAAGTCAGTTTCTGGGTAGATGTAGGACATTTAAAATAAAACATGTACAAAAACAAGTTTACATGCACTCTCGCACAAATATCCTACATACTGATTTGTCCCTGCAGTGCAGCTTTTCTATGTGACACTTTAAAGAGTGGTTGCCCGAAAGTGTTTACAGAGTATTCAAACGACTGTTGCACTTACTTTTGACAGTTTTGTGCATTTCTGACACAAAAGCCTGTTACTGTCACTCCCTTCCTCTATCCCTATCTTTCTACCTTACGCCACTTCAATCATTGTCTCTTTGTTTCAATGTCTTTTCATACTTGATTTTGTAATTTTAATAGCCTCGTCAAAAAGACAGAAACAGATAAGAAGCTGACAGTAGAACAAAAACAACAAATGTGTCTGACATCTTTCCCACTAAAAGACTTTCAGGATCTCAGAACATTTCTATCCCATCTGACAGTGAAGAATGACAGCAGAGGTAGCACAAAGAAAGGAAATGTGATGTGTAACTTGCGTGACACATAACTGGTTGGACCCAGAGACACGTTGTCTTGAACTATTACAATGTCCACAAACCACTGAGAACTGTAGGGAAACGCTTTCTCATACCCGAGTACTGCAGTGGTCCTCCTTGAGCTCCTTTATGAGCTCCTTTGTGCGCTCCATTAGCTGGGCTGAGGCGAGGCCATGCTGGGTCACTCTGTGCTGTATCTGTGCAGTACTGCCCATCAGGCGCTGGACTTCCAGCTGCTTGCAGCTGTGCCTCCCTAGCTCCTCTAAACACAGTGCCTGTGTTTTCAACAGATCAATCTGTGCCTGACGCGGTAGTCCATTCTCTAAACTGCTGTGGAGGAAGTGAGAGGACGTAATGAATGTAGTGTGTGGGAGCATGTGTAATTGTCCACTTCTTATGCAGGAAATGCCTTCTAACTGTAACATGGATGTATGTCCCAGCTGGTGTCTGCTCTCTTTTAGTGGCTTGGGTGGGAGCAAACTCTAGGTCCACCTGGTAATGCTCCGCTCTAGAGGTGATATCTCCTGCTGACTTCTTTAACTGAATCTCAGTTGCAGCTGATCCACTGCCTCTTGAAGGTCAAGCAGCTCTAGACAAAAATGCAAACAACTTCACACAATTACAATTATGATATGTAGGGACAAAAAGTGGAATTTCACAAATATTGAAAATATTGGATTTTTTCCCAGACACCTCCCGGTTTTTAGATGGTTGGAGTCTGGACATCTTTACTCAGCTGACATACCTCTGCATGATGCATACTCTACTCCTGGATGCCTTGGGCACACTGCTCCAGGGCCTGGGGGAGAGCACGTGGAAGTGTGCACATGGACACACACACACGCACACAAACACTGCCCTGTCACTTTCCTGTCACATACCTCTGGAAATGGCCCGAGGTGAACTAAGGATAGGTGCCCTGAGCTTTACAAATCCTCCTGAAGGACAGAGCAGAGACGTGCCTCCCTTCTTCCACCCGCAAGCCATCTCCACACCTGCTGCACTGCACTCACTCAGCTGCCTCCCCCTAATTTGGTATTTCTACAAAGATGACATATGTATCAGGCAGAGCAGGAAATGTCCAGGGTTGGTAGAGAACAGCTTCCTGACAGGTGTCACCTCCAATCTGCACAGGCCTGCCTCTGATGTGTTAACTATTCAATTAACCAGCACATCGCACTGAGCGGATGCCAGCACCTAATTACCTATGAGACCTCGCTTGTGAATGGAGTGAAATACGTGTGTGTGTGTGTGGATGACAGGTCACACCACATGTTACTGTTAAGGTTTCTTTTCACTCTGAACCACCTTGACATTCACACAGAATATGTGGTTTAGAGTGTGTGTCTGTGTGTGTGTGTGCGTGAGAGAGAGAGAGAGAGGGGAGCAGGGTGTTCCCTTCCTTCCTCTTCCCTCCTTTCCCTCGTTCATTTCCAAAGAAACAGCAGGAAATTAGGTTTATTGCTTAGAGTAAAATATACAGTAAGCGCAAACGTTTAATGAAAATAAAAACTTATCATTTAGCTGTTTGAAAACGACTCCTAATACCTCACACCATTAAAATAACGAGGTGACACTGAGCTCTGCTTCCATAGCGCCAATGTTGACACCCATCAAGACAAATCTATATTTCATGGCCACTTACAGATGTATAAATAGCCAAATGAGGTGCAGTAACCATCTATAAAACGGCACTAAAAGGTTGCCAGAAGATGGCGAGTGTCATGAGCCGGTTGAGGTGGTAATCAATCTGGGGTGAGAGGAGAGGAAAGGGGAGAAGAGCAGAGGAGACGAGTGGGCCGCATTCCGTGGCTAAGAGGCGACGCACAACGCAGTGCAACAAGCAGGGTAGTAAATCACATCTGCACAGCACGCTCGCCCCACTGACACACAGCCACTTCCAAGTGACATGGGGCTTGCTCGACAGCCTGATGGATCACCACACTACACTCCATTAAAGCCAAACTGGCACAACAAGCACTGACATAACAAACAATTAGTCAGTGCTGTGGGTATGGACTTTACATGTCAGGGGCCTGCCTGGCAACGGGCACCAACCCCCTCTAGGTCTCTGGTTTATTTGTGATATTGAAAGGCCACATACTGTTGTAACAGCTATATCATTTACAATTATAACTAAGTACCCAGTCATTAGCAATTTTCTCAACACAAACTTGGTTCAGCAGTACAATAAATAATTCTGCAACTAAACGTAGAGGTTCTCAGTTTTTCCGGGATCATTATCATCGAACATTGCTGACAGCAACCTCTTGTTAACACTCTTCAACCTAATGACGTCTACAATGTGGATCGTCAATTCCAAACACATCATTGATAAGTTAGGTTTCAAAGATTAATGTGTTTCGGGGAGTAACACAAGAATACTCAGGGCAACTTTAACTACAGTGTAAATCTCGCACAACCCAGTCCCACATCTGTAAATATGACTATGTTCACATTACATGATTGAATGGGGCAGATGCAAATTTTTTACCCCCAAGTGACTCAGATCTGTTTTTTTTTTTTTTTTCAAATCAGAAGTGGGCCCTTTTGTATGTGGTTCTACATCTGATTCATATTCTATAAAAAGCAGGAACTGAGAAAAAGGTAAATGGAGTTTAAGATTTGTTGGGCATTTATGGAGAAGTTTTTGTTAAAACCAAACTGGAAGATATACATAACTAAGGGTTTTTGGGGGGATTTGACTGTCGCACATATGAAGTTGTTGTTATTCATTTTCACAAATTCCATAATTCAGCTAAATGTAGACGTGTGTCAGATTAGGGCTGCGATGGTGTTCTCACCAGAGCTGGATATATGTCACTCACAAACATAAACAAAAATGTGAACCTTCAAAATAAAAAGATCGGACCCGATCAGATCTGACCCCCCCACAAAAAGCGATGAATGAGTGAGGCTCTTCACGGATCACACAGAATGTTCACTGCATAGTCCGTCTGCTTATTAATGTGACAAAAATAATTAATTTCCGTAATTATTTCACATTTGGGTACAAGTTCACATTTGGACCTTTGCTCAGGTACCAGTTTTTATTGTCTGAACTAAGTGCTTTTGTGATTTGTTTTCTAAAAGTTAATTATCACATTTGATCCAATTTGGATCAAATTTTTGAGTCTCTTTAATCCTCCAGGAGCCAGTATTTCTTTCTGCTAGCACCAGACTTACGATACCACTGGAATTAAGGTGGAAATTGCTTTTATGTTACATAGAAAACACCTTTGGCTCAGAAATTGAAAAACATGAAACTTGTTTCTAAACTTTTTGTACTATGTTTGGTGAGGGGTATTCTGGAATTATTAAGAAATAGGATCCTCTTGACAACTTTAAAACTTTCCTGGCAAGCTTTTCATTGCACATAACCACATTGATTCTCTCACAGATACATTACTTCTGCAGTAACACGCAAAACAATATTCCTGCTACTAGAAGGCTTCTAGGTTAATAGCTTCTTTCTATCTATGACAAAACTACAAAACTATGAGCCTGCAACAGAATGTAGTGGTTCATATATAAATCATCTATATATATCTATACATCTCTATATCTATATAGATATATAGTTATAGATAAAGCTTTTACAACAAACACAAACATACAGGCTATAGGTTTTAACTCACACAAGAAACAGCTGATACCTGTGTGTTGTGAGCAACCCACTGGAGGGCTGTTTGTGAGACATGCATAAAATCTATGTGTAATTAAGAGGTTTTGTATTGCTGATCGAGGTCTGGAATAGGAGGCAGATGTTCTTAAATTTCCATGATTTGGGTCTCTCAGGGAGAGCTTGAGGACTAAAGACGTGAGGATTCGTTGTATCTGCTTAGTGGACTTACAGCTGAGTAGAAAATGTGTGTGAAAGTAGGGAGCAGCAACCCCACACTTCACTCACAGATAGAGGTGAGCTTCCCATCAGACCTTCACCTCAACTCCTCTACTTCAATGGGAGGCAACACCCATTATGAATCAGATACACATCCCTCCCTCAGCATGACTTTCCACTTTAGTCCACCAGTGCTTTGAGATGATGTGTCCTCCGTCTCTCCACAGGTGTTGTCTATGTGCACTCACTCTCACACAGTGGAAAAATTAACGCATGTACGCATAGGAAGTCCAGCAGGTGCACATGTAGACATGCACACACTCACAACATGCCACTTACCAAAACATCACTTTATCCTTTTCATTGACTGAACAAAGTCTATTTAATATGTCTTCCACCCTCTAAAGGATTTATTCTTAGGCTGTTTTTACATTTGAGCATTTTTCTTGCTGCGTGTTTTTGCTTTTTGGCGGGTATGACTGTGGTCACTGAATAAGATAACTATAACATTAAATACCACTTAGTCGTATTTAATGTTATAGGCCAGATAATGTCACATTCCAGAATATTTGGCATCTGTTTGTTACAAATACCCAATGCTGTAACCTGACTAAATAATAATAATCATCATCATCCTCATCATGGTAAGCCTCCCTACAACCTGTTTGTTTCCTCCAAGATCCCAAGGACCATTTCACATTTTGGTCTTTACACATAGCTGCTGTTCAGCTCTGTCTGCTGATGCTCACTCTTCTCTGGCCAGTTAATATTAACCTACTTTTTGTCAGCATTTAAATCAACCTAACCAGACATCACAACCAGCTGTTCAATGAGGAGCACAGCTTCTGAAGAGCTCAAAAGGCAGTCTTGTCAGCTAGTCAACAAGTCTTGTTTACTAGTCACAAATTCAATGGACAAAAATAGTTAAAGTGATTTTAATTTGAACAAATTACACTTCACTAAGCATGCAAGTTAAAAGGTATTAATAATGGAGAGGGTCATGTACCGATTTTCACATTTATTCTGGTCCCGATTTGTAGGAATAGAAGCTTATGTGTTTAATGAGATGAAAAGGGGACAGATATCTAAAATGCTCTGGTGGTGGCACTGAGTATTGCAATTCTCCTTGCAGAAACATCTACTGGGCATTCAGGCATCTCGCTGGGTCCTCACACTCTCAAGAGTTTCAGGACAAAAACATATTTGTATAGTTTCAAGACGTGACTGCTGTGAAAAATGACCCATGACAATTCATTTCTGTGGAATGCTGTCCCATTGCACCAGCTTACTGTGGAAACCCTGGTGCTGAGCTCCAAAGACAGTAAAAGACTGCCGTTTACTTTCTTTGTCATATGTCTGCCTCCAGAGGGGTTTCTATTCCAGTGAGAAATGCCTATAATTGAATGATAAACTAAAAAAAACCCCACAGGTATTGGGATGCATATTTTCAGAGCCACATATTGCCCTGCAAACTACTGTATTATACAGTAGTTTAGCAGGTGATGTCTGTATCTGTCATGTCACCAGCAAGTCTGTGTGTGTCTTTTATGTGAGACCACAACCATACTATCCATGAGTTTGTGCCCTGTTTTGGAGTTCAGTGCCTGGTCACTTTTTTCAATCCAGCAGGTGGTGGGATGGAGCACAAACACTGGTGAGGATTCAGAGACAGGCATATGTGTACCCACCATCTCCCCACAGCTGCACTGGCACTTTAATGACACCAGCTCTAGTGTACATTAGATTATTAGACTCCAGAGTACAATATCCAAGGCTGGATAATATTGTTTTTTCCTCTGGCTGATAATGCATTACAAAAATAAGGAATGGTGTAACAGATGTCTCTCGGGGTAAAAATAATAAATCACACAGACTTGTAACATGGTTGAGAAATATGTGCCTGCAAACACACCCACATCCACAAAACACTTCAGTGATTCATTTACTCTCTTTATTCTAACCGAGCAGCAAGCTGGGAGAGAGGAAATGAGACAGAGAAATGGGGAAAAAGCGATTAGTTTGCATTTACCTTGCAAACATCATTAAGGCCTCGTACTAATTGTGTTGTTTTAAACGAGTGAAATCTGATAATGACTTCATTAGTGACTCAATGTAATGATGACTCCCAGGGTTTAGAGAGAAAGAGGGAATAAATATAGAGAGACAAAGAGTATGTGTGTTTGAGAGCAAGTGCGATGAGACAGAGGAAAGAAAAAAAAAAACAGCAGAGGCTGAAACTGAATCACCATTCAATCACACACCTAGCTGCACACAAAAGTGGAAGAAAATGACACATGCAGAAAATGCACCAGCAAAGAAAAGCTGAACAGGAAATACACAATAACAACAGGAGAACACATGGCTACAATGGTTTATGTGAATCGGTTTCTAAATGTGAGTCTGTGTCCTCTCTATTACAGAAGGGGACTGCTTGAGAAGGGGAGAGGTCTAATCCATAATACGGCAGCTTGCTGCATGGCTGCATACATTACTGCATCAATCAGTGCTAAGCTGCAGTGTAATTTTCTAACTCCTTATTTCTCTCCCTACCCCATCACACAGACAACACCCCATGGCTATTTCTGATGAGATTCAGAGTGGGAGAGAGGGAATAAGGGTGAGGAGGGGGGGTGGGGGTGTTTATGGAGCAACCTACCTTCCTCTTCTCTTCTTCTATCCCAGCCAGCCCCCTGATTAATTTCCAACTAGATTGCTTGGCCAGCAGTATTATTAGCATAAAATTTCCATGGATCAAGCCCAACTCTGAAACCCTTTCATCAAGCTGCATGTCAAACACAAAATTTCAAATCTCATTTTGTTTCTAATATCATTTTCTTACTAGGGTGTGAGTGGGAGAGGAATCAGGGGCTACGAATGTGGAGATAGGGAGGGAGAGAGGGGGAGAGGAAGGGAGAGATGAGGGGAGAGAGGGAGGGGGGGAGAGATGTGGGAGAGAAGGAGAGGGAGGGAGGGGTTGTGACAACGGGGGTTGTCAATGTGGTGGTGGTGGGTATCAGCGGATTGTTATTTCTAAGATAAACAGAGTCATCAATCAAAATTAAAGAGCACTTGGAATGAGATTCTCTAGCTGGCACGTGTATGCATGCATGCGTGCATACATGTGCACATGTAGAAGGCCTAACAACAACGGTCAATGGTGAGTGGATGGGTGGGGCGGAGTCAAAAGGTAGGATTTGAACTCTGCGACCAAAAAAACCCAAAATCTCTCATTTTTTGTGGATTAAGTTGGCAGCACCGTTGTCATATGTTTGCAATTATCAAAACACAATTCACAACGTTTGTACAACAAAAATAAAATACCTGTGCTACTGTTTGGCAGTCATCACAATAAATAACTGCTTTGATTACAAAATTTGCAACAACATCACTGGTGCCTCCCCCAAAGCTCCACACTCTAACATTAATTATGAAAAATAAGGAAGGAGAGTGGTGGGGGGTCATTTTAATAAGGATGCTGAATCAATGCAATTTAATCAATCTGAGCTAATAAAAAAAAAACTGTACTGTAAAACAATCAAGGTGCAAAAACAAGATTAAAATAAATGAACTGTGCCAAGTGAAGCCTGCTCTAATTAAATGATGCAAATTGTCATTCCATGGCTGTGTGCTATTTGTTGACACCTTGCGGAACAGTGCAAAACACGCTTGACCACCCTTATGAAGCCCACCCCAACAGGATTGTTAACAGAATTTAGTAGACGCAGAGCACATTGTATGTCTAGTCCCGGTCAGACAGCAGACAATGCAGGATTTTAAATACTTCATACGTCAACTCTGCCAATGTTGTAAGGAAACAGAAAGGCTTTCAAATGGTTTGTCAGGCCTCGAGGAAAACACTATGTATTTTGGTTAGAAATACTGAATACAAACCTCTTGTTTACAAGAGGATGCCACAGGGCACCTGTTATGTCTGACCCCGAGTTTGCCTTTGAAAATACACAAGATTTAATATTGGCATTTATTTTTTAATTTTGTCAATGAAGAACACAAGTTAAAAGAGGGCAGATATGTATTTTGTGCAAGTTTTACTCTGGATGTTGATGCTTTGCTAAATCTTTGTGTGCGTGTATTATATTTCACTTGTTTGGCTTATGTCAAAAATTAACAATTCATTCATTCAAAAGACTTTCACAACCTTGATGAAACATTTTCATCTGACAGGACTTCTATCTTTCTAATTACACTGATTTCTTATGCAGAAATTGGCCCTGAAATAAAGGCAGCATTGATTGTAGTAAAAATAAGTGATGTCCCGAATCTACCTTTTCCCAGACTGAGTATTTACATTTGAGCACTTGCCAATACGAGTATTTTTATACATATTTTGATCAGAGATCTGTTGGGAGCAAAATTATCATACCCCCTTGTACCTTCTAGCCTCAAGTTGGAAACACCCCCTACCATAGTCAGAAGAGGCCAATCGGGCCCAAAATTGGCCGGATTATTCTGTAGCGTGGCCCCAGCGTAAACTGATGAGAGACGCTCAGCTTACACTACTGGTCCAAAAAGAGGTGCAGAAGCTGAAACCTAGGAAAACTAGGCAAGACTTAACAAATGTTTCCACTAAAAGTCACAGATTTTTGGTATAGAAGCAGCACAGACCTGATGACTGAGTAAACTGTAGACAACACATTGAATGAGTGGATGTTGTGAGGTAGACAAACCTGCAAATCCTGCAAGAACCGAAATGCTCATATGCTCCGATAAACTTGCTTGTGCTTTTAATAAACAGAACAATTTGCACTGTGAAGCACCAAAAGCACAGGTTTAGGGTGAGATACTTGATGGAGAGGCCTAGGCCTCAAAACAGCCAACAGAAGGACAATGAAGTACAATAACTAACTTCAGTTAAAGCTGTAGTTTCCACAGATCTCCTTCAGTTGTTGATGCTGCCAGTTGTAAATATTAAAGGGCGCCGTAACTGATATTTAACTTGGTTCTTTTGGTTGTAGTTGGAGTAGTACACGTAAAGAAATGTCATTAAACGTACCCCTGACTTCCCTATATTAAAATATCTCTACTTCTAGCTGAAAAATTGCTCCAGATAACATCACTTGGAGAAACCTTCAGTTCAGATTATGTCATCTTGTCGCTCATACTATGGAGTTTGCAATCAGGGTCAACCTGCTTTTCCAGAGCTCCTCCAGATGACATCATCTGAACTACTGGTGATGAAAAACTTCTCCAGGTGATGTCATCTGGAAATCTTTATTTATTTATTTTTTAATTCAGAGGGAAGGTTGAAAATTGGTAAAGTTGCCCTTCAAATGTGTTTTGAATAATCTTTATGAAAATGACTGGCAGTGATCAGATGTTAACACTGTGAAGGAGACTAGAGGAGCACAGCCTACAGTCAGCTTTACTTCCGTTACCACATATCTTAAAATACTTCCAAACAACTTCCTTCTACAGTAACTTCTTGACCAACATGAAGTTAGCATAGATACACAAGGGCAGTATTGGATCTGATATAGGTATTGGTAGTAAGAAAATCCGAAAATTTGGTCACAGTTTTGTTTTACGGGACATGACTTACTGTAAACCCAGTGAGTGTTGACACACTATGTACATACTAGTATGTCGTAGTTACCCAAAAGTACAAATATGTTCAAGTGTACTGAAGATATTTAAACATGTGCATGCAAATGCACTGAGACTGAGACCAAAAGATTATTTTACTTTGTCTGCTGGAGCTTCAGCCTCTCCAGTTTCTGACCAGTCTGGAGATTCTTCACCCCCATCTGCAGGAATAACATCTCTAGCTTCAGGAAACACTCCTGCACTGTCTGGACTGCCAGGTACACATGAGAAACACACACGCACGCAATAAGTTCAAGGACACAACATTGTTGGAATGAATGACTGATCAATGAATAAGATTAGGGATGCGCGCAGACACACATATTTGTTTCTCTTTTCATATTTAATGGTCATTGGAATTTTATGACCATAAGCAGGCTCAAGTCTCTGCCACACAAACACACATGTATGCTTACTTACTTACACACAAACATATTTAATGTTCAGTGAATCGTTATCACTTATCAGAAATAATTACTTCATGTTTGTGCATGTGTGAAATTGAACAAAATCCTACTCCATATAATTAAAGAAAACACAGTGAGCACACAATAACACTGAGAGGCCAGGAGAGCGTGAACGTATGGATACAACCGAAAGCAGCCAAAGCCTATTATATTCTTTCTCAATCTGAACCTCTGCCCTCATGCCAACCTGTAGAGTCTTGTCTGTTGATGTTGTTGTTGAAATGTTGATTTCTCCACATATCATTGCATTCTGCCTTAGCTCAGCCCTCAGAACAAGCTAAATTGTAAGATGGAAGAAAAACACAGAATTAGTCTCCTTCTCCTGTGTTCCTGATACTCTCACAACCTCTCAACTTTCACTCACTTGTCTTTCCTCCTGTCTGTCTTTTTGTGTCTGCTGACCTGTCTGCTTGTATGAAAATGACGTCCTCCGGTGAGTCTCAGGAAACACCATATAAAGCAATTACTAACAAGCCTGATGTGCCACCCCCTCCTTTCCCTTTGTGTAGGGAGGGGATAGAGTAAGGCCAAGTGCCCTTCAGCAAAAATGAATTTTCCAATTTCAGTTACTTCTTCCATGAATAAATAAACAAATGAATAATTGAAAGGAGCAACATAAATAAATAACATCACAAACATTCCGCCTGTACTCATAAGTATTCTGCAGATAACTGAGGCTGCATGCTAATGATAAAAACAGTACATGTAGCAGGCTGAGATGCATTATTCACTGCTCTGGTCTAAGCAAAATTAAATAAATAAAAATGTCTCAAGGAACTCAAAACACCTTCTCCGCATTGAAGTGACAGGCCTGTCCCATTTATAACACACAAGGACAATGTGGAAAACAAATAACTGACCAGTCAGATGCAAGTGGGAATAAATAAACCAGCAACTACCTGGCAGCCATTGACAGGATGTCCAAAATTTCAGCATGTCATTAGATAGAAACAAAACAACAATACTTCCAAATGCTAAGAATAGCATTTTGCAGTAAAGCACACACACGATGAGTACAATTATTGTGCACAGATGTTGGGAAAGGTGGCCACTATGAAAAGAAAGATTTTTTGACAATAAGGAGTTGACAAAGATATCTTCTATGAATGAAGAGAGTGACATTTCTGACGCACTTATGTTAGAGGTTGTAGAATGGTTTCTCACATAAATAGATCTACACTTCATTCAATGGCTTTTTTAATGGTAGCAAAACCCTTTGAGTCCAACAGAAACTGAAAAAACAAAACTGAAACAGGGGCTTGCAGGAGAGCACCACAAATCCCCGTGTGCTATACGGACAAGACACAGATTACTGACATCTGTCATACACAAAATGTATAGATGGCAGAGCCAGATATGGTAAATAAAGCAGGTAAAGACAGGGGATAAGGCAAGACAAACGACTCAAGACAGAAGAAAAAAGCAAAAGAGCCAGTGAGATGCAGGTTGTAGCACAGTATGACAAGAAGCAATGGCATCTTGTTCACTCGCCTAATTGTCTTCATAAAAGTGACTGCAAGTCAGCTATTACTCATGGTGGGATAGGTGTTGACAAAACAGATCTCATCACAAGGACCACTTAACTGTTTTTGGGAGCTCTGACATGCACCTAGTGTCTTTCAAATACCAGAAATATCAACCAAGTGGACCCCATAATATGGAGGTTTTGTTTACCGTGTCTAAAGAAGCATGACTGCAGCTCCTACTTGGTTAAATTTAGGAATATTCTGTTGTTGAAAGTCAGGTTGAGCAGCTAAGGTAATTACTCTGTATGTGTCAATAATAATTGGGGCTTCACTCCAATGTGTGCATGTGCAATGTTGACATTAAACAACAATGACCAGCAGTACTTTCATAGTGAGTTAACAGATTTATTAAACTACTTTCTGTCCCACTCCAGAAGAGCAGTCACAGCGCTCACCTGAAAATGTGTTTGGTAGGTTGTGCCACCATGGACACGCCATAAAGGCACTGTTGATTTTTGATGGACACATTTAACATATCCATCTGCAAACTAAAGAACATGAACGTGAATTTAATAACACACATGGTGAATGTGATTGGGAATTACTTTGTTCACTTGATGTGTACCCCTATACTCTCATGTCACCCACCAGCTCTTCCTCATCCTACTTCCTTAGTGAGGCACTGAAGACAGTGCAGAGGATAGGTCATTTGTGTTTTAATTACAGTACAAACATCACCACAATCATTCTAGAAGCTTTTCTTTTCAAGTTGAGCTATTCATTGTTTTTTCAATTAGTGTGATGCCCTAATTAAAATAGTTTATAAATGGACTCAAGCCTATAAAACAGCAGCGTGCTGGTGATATTGTATATTATAAGTTAAAGTGGTGAGGAGTCAAACAACAACAAATGTGCACAGTAAACTAAGTCCAAATCTAGACAGATCTCCATTCCACGACTCAACATTTTTAATAAAAGCCTCATTCAATCACAGATAATGTCCTATTCTACAGAAAGAGTGGCAGAGATGGGGATTATGTGGGGACAATATTGAATGAGAAGTTAAACAATGATTACTAATCTCATTGTATTAGAATAAAGAACAGCACATCAGAAAACACAGAGGGAGTTTGCCCTTTGTCCTCTGTGTGGCTCGTTTTCCACAAAACTCATTAAGGGATACTGTTAACATGCTTCCTAAGCAGAAAATGTTAATTAAAAACACAAGGCTAATATGCATTTTAACGCCACGCTTTGAATGCCAGGGAAAAAAAAATCTCATTTCCTCTTTGGTTCTGCTGATTGCAGTCTGATGCAGAGCTGAAGTTAATTAGAACCCTGTGATCTGATGTGATGAGGGGGTGACCACACGGCACGCCTCCACCCGCTCCACTCCCTCACACCACTGACTACAATCACCCCGAGCCTGCTCGTCATTACTGCCATAGAGTAGGTCATTTATTTCAGACTGAAGGTCCCACCCGGCTGCTCTTTTTCATGTTTCCAACTCATAGCCTTCATCTCTGTATTGCAATTCTAGGCCACCAGGCTAATGCTCCTCTACTATCGTGGACAGAAGATCCAGAAGGTCAGACAGCTTCTCTACTTCAGTAGTTGTAAGCTAAAGTACACCTGGCTGCCTCCTATATCCCTCATGCATCTTCAAGTCACGTTCATTGTTCTCAGCTCACCTGTGGAGCTGGGCTAACGAAACCTGACAGAATGCAGATGAACGGGGTCTGGATTGGAGTGATTATTGGACAGAAACCATCAATGACATTCAGCAAGTGTGAAGCACCAGTCAGCAATTCAAGTGGTAATTCAGAGGATATCTGTTTGTACAAATATTTTTGGTGTATAGATTGGTGCAAATTTTTAAATGCACAACCATCTCTCTTTGCCAAAGCTCTACTATGGACCAATGTGATCTGTGAACCGTGTTACGCTCCCGAGTCACAGTGCAAACTTCTGACGTTAAAATAACACGTCTTTAACAGCTATGATACGTTTTCACTAGAAGACACTCAAAGTAAGGGAACCGTTTTTATGAAGTGACAAACTCACACAGTGACAGGATCAGCCCATAAAAGTCTATGCGAATGAAATGAACGTGTGTTTGCTTGGTGTGAAAATATACTGTGGCACGCACCTCTGCAGACCCTTCTATTAATCAACCTGTCTGCACTTTGTTTTGAGAGTAATCCCGACCAACCACCAGAGAAGCACTCAGCAGTAAGTGGTGCTTGGCTGTGCTTTGAAGGCCATGGTTTATTGCCATCCCAAAGCACAGCAAGACTGGGCTGTAAAAACACATCATCTCAGAGGTTGCCTCCTGTTACAAACTTTGGTCAAAACTTACATATCGCAGTTAGTG
Organism: Channa argus; assembly: GCF_033026475.1. Taxonomy (NCBI): domain Eukaryota; kingdom Metazoa; phylum Chordata; class Actinopteri; order Anabantiformes; family Channidae; genus Channa; species Channa argus. The sequence goes on from NC_090198.1 coordinate 23,099,124, forward strand.
TAGGCCTTCTATTCAAGTCTTTCTCTAGTCTTTTGTCTATGACAGTCCTCCTTTCCAATCTCTCCCTTTACAATGCTAAAGTGTAGCAGGACAATATGTTGCCTCTTTATAAATAAGGACACTCAAGGTTTTTGCCCTTTCATAACTTAAGTGGGTCATCGTCATAAGTTAGAATTGACTGAAAACTCTCCCCATGTTTAAAGATCAGCTACTGAGGTGAAGAGTTGTTTAGAAAAGTCACATGATGGAAGAATAAGTTGTAAAGCACATTTCATGTCAATAGAGAGAGGCCTTATGACAGCAGACTGTGACCATACACACATTTCTGAATGTGCCATGAGTATGGTACCCTATGCTTGAGGAAAAAATCTTAAGTAGATTGGTACCCCTTAGATCCTTAGAAGTGTTTCTCTTTGCATTGCAAAGCTTGTACATACGTACAGAAACACAGATACACATTTTTACTTTTATATTTTTTTACTACTATGTTGAGCTACATTGACTTGCTGCGTTAAGATAATTAAGCTGTGCTGAATGTAGAAATCAGCGAGCTTTAACAGTGCAGTTCGGATAGTATTGACCTGCCACTACAAGTGGCATACTAAAATTTCAAGTTATAAAGAATGAAGCATGTGCCGGTGTTTTGTACAAACACAGGTCAGAGTGAGGTCTTAGAAACTGACTGCCGACAACCCGTCTTTCAAATCCTAGAAATGGGATTACTCTTTTTAAAATCTAAGAAGGTTTTGTGAATTTAACATTTATATTTTAGGGATACAAACATTGTCTTCCTGCATCACAAATAAAAAGAGTGTCTGAACCATGTCTTAGAGGTAGCATATATGGCATAGCTGCAGATTCTCTTGAGGCAGGGATTTTTTTTTCTCAAAAGGGAGAGGCCAGCAGGTCAAAGCATAAAGGCCCACAGCACTTCCAGCTTTTTTGGATTTCTTCTTTGAGCTCAATCAAAAGAAAGGATGAACCAAAGCCAAAAGGTACATATGAACACTTATTTGTAGTGGCAAACCTTTCACTCTTTACTGAGGATAACAGTCATGTGGATATATGTGTATTTGCTTGGGTGTGTGTGTGCGTGCCTGCCTTCAGTGGAAAGGCCAGTGACCTTTCTTTGCAGTTTTTGCCTCTCATCCTCCACAAGAGTCTTTGGCCTGTCTATCACTACTTGTAGCTTGGAAATCTGTTCTTCATTCTGCCTCTTCACCTCCGTCTGCTCAACAAACAGGCAGAAAAGAGAGTGCAGAGGTGAGGCATGCTCTTTTTTTAAAGGTGTCAGCACACCTTACTTTTGCATAATACACATCACACCTCAAAGATGGTCCATTAGCAGGTTACAGCAAGCGAGCTGAGCAATAAGTTGACAAGATACGGTTGCAGCAGACACACAGGAGCAAAGACACTGCACACAAATTCACATACAGTACACAAAATATCCTACTTTTACTCCCAAATGAGAAGGTGGGATTGTCCCTGCGTGATACAAAGAAAGAGAGAGAAATACAGCAAGGGATGAACACAGTGAAAGGCTGACAGAAAAAGGAGAAAAGGCAAGCCACCACACCCCCCTGCACTTTCAGACACTGATTTATAATTTTAATATCTCTAATTTCCACAGCAGCGCCCATTTTCCAAATGTCATTTTCCAATTTATGTCAAACCGTGTGACCATTTTTCTTAATACAGCTTATGACAAGCTTGGTGGTAAGGCGGATATGCAATTCAGATTGAGTGTTTTACAGGCACAGCAGCAGACACACTAGGGTGTTTGTGTGTTTATCTTTATCAGTGTCTGCTCAGTATTTTGGATGGAAAAGACTGGGAGCAATATAGACCAGAGAAAAATTGGGTTCACTGCAAAATATGTGCCTTCAGGGAACAAAACCATAATTCTGTCATAAATCTAATAATTATAGTTATTATAATAAGAATTATGATGGTGGCAATGATAATGTATTAAAATATGCATTAAGAGCTTGAAATGGAATATGGGCTGGCTTTATGACCATTACATGAATATTGATGTTAATTAAAACAGAACCACCATTTTTATGTAATACTCTATCTTGTTGTAATACTTAGAGTTAGAGAGGGGTGAGCCAGATGGAGCAGAAGTCATTAATGGTTGGTTTACCCAATAGGGGTGGGGATGTGGAACTCCTCATGGATGTGCTATGGGCCTTGGAGGTTGGCTCTTTCCATGTCAAACTTTATTAGTGTGGATTAATAGTATTTTTTGGTAAATGAATCTTCCAACACAGCAGGTTAATCTGGACGCTCCCTGTTCTAAATAGTAGAAGATGATTTGATCTGTCACCGATTTAATGGCAGTGTAATTATTTTTGGAGACCATTGCAAGAAAAGGTAATATTTTATGAAAAAGGCAGAACTTTAAACAAGTTTTTAATAACTAAATACAGACGCAAGAAAACGTAATGACACTCTTTTTGGTTTTCAGGAGAAAGTGATCATAAAATATGATCTGAACTTAGCTGTAGTCAAAAATATTAACAAGCACAAGATTTCTAAGCTGATAGACCATCATCATCATGTCTTTATCGAACAACACCAATAAACATACAAATTTTCCACCTTCATTTTGTTGTAAAGGTCTAATCCACAGCAACAAGAAGTGCTTGCTTGAGATTATTACGGCCAACAGTTATTCTACCTAGTTATTAAAACACCTTCGCCATTACTTTTTCCACCATCAGTTTGCACAGTATGTTACATAGATGTCTTCAATAAAGAGTTGACTTGTTATGTTTTACCACCTTAGAAGTATTGTGTTTGTTGATAATCGTGACCTTGGTGAAGATCAGGTCACATTTCATGACCAACTTATGCAGAAAAAAAAACAGGACATTGGAAACCGTGCAATTACTTTGACTTATGAGTATATAATCAAATAAAAGTCTATTTTAAAAAATAAATACATAAACAAGATTTCCCACTCGCCCCCTTCTTTTTATGCGTTGGTTTCTTCCTTCCTTTAACCAGAGGCCTGGGAACTTGAGGGTCCTCTGCAGTATCTTAGCTGTTCTTAGGACTGCACACTTATGGACAGAGATCTCAGATGTTGTTCCTGGAATCTGCTGGAGCCACTCTCCCATTTTGGGGGTCACAGCCCCTAGTGTTCCTATTACCATGGCTACCACTTGTGCCTTCACCTTCCATATATTTTCTAACTCGTCTTTCAGCCCTGTTCTGGAGCTTCTCGTGTTCCTTCTTCCTGATGTTGCTATTGAATGGGATTGCTTCTCTACCACTATAGCCCGGGACTTCTGTTTGGAATTCCAAGGTACAGTATTTGTAGCTATCCTCAACATCTGCTATCTTGTCTTCTGGTACTAAGATCCCCCCAGTTCTGACTACCTTTCCTCTCCTTGTTACTATCCAACAACACTTATCCAGTCTGCCTGAGATTCCGATGTCCTGGCTGTATATCCTGGTGGTATGGATCAGTGAATCGATGTCCAGCTTACTCCTGGCATACAGCTTGATGTCATCCATGTAGAGGTGGTGAATGATAGTCTCTCCATTCTGTAGTTGATATCCATAACCATTCTTGGTGATCTTGCTGAGGGGGTTCAGGCCTATGCAGAACAGCAGTAGAGACAGAACATCACCTTGGTATATGCCACACTTGATGCGGACTTGTTCAGTTGGCTTGAAGTTGGCGTCTATGCTTGTTTTCTATTTCCCCATTGAGTTCTCCACGAAGGCTCTAAGAATCCTGTTGATCTTGTATAGTTCAAAGCATTCCAGGATCCATATGTGAGGCATTGAGTCATAGGCTTTCTTGTAGTCAATCCAGGCAGTGTACAGGTTGATATATCTGGTCTTGCAGTCTCGAGGGACTGCTTTATCTACCAGTAGCTGGTGTTACTACTGATTCCTTTCTGGGCTCTGATCATGAGTTTATCCATGTGCCTGCTCATTTTAGCCACTATGATGCCTGACAGGAGCCTCCATGTTGTACACAGGCAGGTTATTGGGAGGTAGTTGGTTGGGGCTGCTCCCTTCTGGTAGTCCTTCAGGATCAGGACTGTGCAGCCTTCAGTTAACCATTCAGGGTGGGTTTTATCCAACAATAGTCTGTTAATTTGTGCTGCCAGGCGCTCATGAAGTGAGGTTACCTTCTTTAACCAGTAGACATGGATAATGTCAGGTACTGGTGCTGTCCAGCTCTTCATACTTGAGACCCTCTCTTGGATGTTTGTCATTGTTATATAGACATTGTGATATTAAGTGTGCAGTCCTAGGAACAGGAAGGAAGGAATAAGACCACTCCAAAAGAAGGGATGAGTGGGGGCACAGTACTTACAAAACTTTAGGGATATTTGACTTTAGGGTTATATTTATGGAAAATGTAAAAAGTTCACGCAAGAGTAATATTATATCATAAAAGTAGGGCTATTAGCATGCAATGGTAAGTTCTTCATAAAAACAATTTATTAAAATGAAAGCTAACAACAGTGGGGGGTATAACAGAACATAAAATGTCATTGTCTCAATAACTTCTCAACGGTTAGGTTTCATTTTGGTCTCATGATGTCAAAATGTGAATAGCATGATGACAGAGGACTGTTAAAATACAAATTGAACCAGAACATTTATGATCCACGAATCCCTCTATAATTATTGTGGTTAATCGCCTTGTTAGAGAACAGCATGTTATGCAATAAGTACCGAAACATTGTACACTTACACATGTGCATTAAAAAGTTTAGAGAAGGCCAAATTAAGTTCACCTATAAAGGCTATAGTACATTTTTTGTACAGTGTGTTTTTTTGTGTAAAGTCAAATCCTAACACAAAATATTTGGTGAGTAGTGTATATATGAGAGCGAGAGTGAGAAAGAGAGATGGCTTTTTTTTTTTTTTTGTCACCTAGTTGGATTCCAACCCCACGGTTATTCATCTTTTACTCTTTGAGCAATGGTCCCTTACACTTGAATTGTCCCGTACCTTGACCCAAGTCACCTTTTTAAATCGAGGTAAAGACTCCTAGAATTAAAGACAGAGGTCAACACATTTCTCCCTCCCTTAGCTAAGATATCTTGCAGCTCTAGCAAATCTATATGTTGACTGAGTTGGGAACATTGCAGATTTAGTTTAGAGAATCAGAGATGCTTCAAGTGTCCTCAAAAGTTTAACAGCTCAGTAACGCAAAATCAATGAAAAACAAAGTCTGGGTTTTAGTAATGTAAAGGGCTAGAACAATGATTTCCATTTTTTATCATAAAAAAAAATGGAGCTGGCCTTTTCTTCAAACATGCATTTTTTCTTTAGGAAAGGAAAAGTAGTTTTTCCTTCTTATGCTCCAGGCTGTTATCGGTTCCAGTTCATGCAAATACAGTTATGAAAATCATTTTGCAATATATTACAGGGAATATTACTGTACTGTGTCAAATCTGTGCGTTTTGTTAAATGTTCTTATCAACATGTTGTAATTCAGCTGCGAGGAGGGACTGCTTTGAAAGCTTCTTTGTTGGTACATTCAAAAGCTTGTGAAGAAATGTTGACATCTGAGATTAGAAAGTGTTAAGCAGCAACCTTTTCAATGGAAAAAAGTAAAAAACAAATTCAAATGCTCCTTTAATATTTTATATTTATAGTCAATATTTGTATGCAGTAAATTCAAATCAATCATATAGAAGCAGAGGTTTGTACAGTATCAGCTCCACTTGCTATCCAACAATAATGCAAAGTTGATCAAGGACAAATTACAATGTTACATTAAAATGGTGGCTCGCTGCATGACTTCAGCCTGGATAACCTATTATCAGTCTGTCCCAAACTACAAAAGTCTGTTCTGGCCAGAGATATGATTTAAAAAACATTTATGACCACTGGGATCTAAGTCAACAGAGCAAGCCCTGTGGTATAACAGTGTTAAGACCTGCTTTGTCTAATCTAAACTGTCTCACCTCTATCCCTCCTCTCCCCTCTGAGCCAAACGTTCATCGACTCTCTGTGAGTGGCAGCCCGCCAGCGCATGTTCCCTACTATTGAAAAAAGGGTAAAAATAACAGGAACAAGTTGTCGGAAATGAAATTTCAATTCATCCAGTCCCTTTATACACTGGTGCGAAAGCCTGTCGTTGAGAGGGAGGGATCAATAGTGTTTAGACAGCAGGGCAGATTTTCTAAGCGCCAAATCAATAGGAAGGAGAGAGGAAAAAATACCCTGGCTTTCTTTGGCTGTTGTAGTAAATACGAACAAATCAGTGGCCTTAGGCTAAATGGATTGACCAGCTGTTTCCAAGTTCTGTGTTGTAAATAAAGATCCATTCTGAGGTGTGTAACGGAGGCCCAAAGGCGAGAGTGCCACTGTTCAGGTTGGCCCTGCATGGGCTGGACCACACAAGTGTCCTGATCAGAGGCTGAGGTAGGCCAGGGAACAGAGGAAGAAGAGAGGGCAGGTGAGAGAGCTGGCAGTCCACAGTGGTGCTTTTCAACATTTTGTTTTCCAATATAACCCCATATCGTTAACAGATGAGCTCATGTTACAAATCTTTCAGGCCTTAGTCTTTTTCTGTAGATTTGGTCAAGTCCGAGACATCCAGTTTCTGCCAGTCCAAACAAAAGTAGCATGAATAATATCATGTAAATATGTATGTCAACCGTTAAGTAGTTTTTATGTAGCCATTAATCACACTTTTCCCAGGTTAATTGGTGATGTAGTGAGTTTATTTTGCTTATTGTAGCTGAACATCAGTATCATCAAGTGTCAGTATTCACCACACAACTGATCTAAAGTGATACCAAGGTTGTTTAGCATTTTGCCTCACTAAAGGACCACTAACCCCCAACTCCTTGTGGGGGCACTTAACTGACAAACTGCAGTTAGTTTTTGGCAAAAAAAAGAAATACAAACAAAATGAGACGGTGAAAACTAATTAGAGATGCACCAGTGTCTTGTGAAGCAAATATTTTGCAGACTCTACAAGCTTGAACCTACTTTGGATTTTAGACCGAGACGATCACTACAGACTACAGATCTGCAAGAAACAACAACCCAACTAATTTGAATAGAATCAATCACCATCATTGTGATTCTACTGAGATGACAACAAAGGACACATCTACACAGATACTTCCAACACCAGATGCAATATATGAAATATGCAGTCAGAAATATTTAACAGACACTGCTATTGCAGCTGTGGACACTGGCGAGAGACAAAAAAAGAGAATGTGCTCGGATCTGCTGTGAGAGCTGCCCTTACTGACGACAGGTGGACTTCAGGGTAGTAATGTTATATGGCAATCACAGTTGATTTATGAATGAGAGCGAAAATCTAAGCCAGTGCTCTCCAAACTTGAGCGATGCCTGAAAGCACCGGAGCTCCTATGGAAGGAGGCTGTGTCAGTTATCATGGGAAATCCTTCAATTTGGGTATTAAATTTTTTAAAGGGACACAGCACACAGTTCTCTATATACATGTAAACATGTTCAAAATGTTAAATGTAAAACTGAGACTATGCAGCAAGTTTACAGAAAACCTAGTAAATATATTAGTGAGAATGTGTCCGTATTTTCCTTTAAAGTTAGTACAGGACGTTTAAGTCAAACTGTTCTTCGTTTTGGTAAATATGCCTTTTTCATTTTTAAAGAACTAGTTTGGGATTTTTCAAGCTAGTCTTATTAGAAACATATTCATACATATGGCTCATGATCTTGATAAGATCGATAAAAGTTTTCCTGCTTTTTACAGTGTCCCTGAAAGTCTTCTAGCGGAATGTGACTACACTGTAAGAAATTAGGCCTACGGTGTAAAACCCTAGTTCCCCTACAAAAAATGCACTTTAAAGTTCACCTGAGACTCATATTGAATTTTAGCTTTCCATAAGCAAAATTGATTTTACAGCAAATTTAAGACAATTTCATCTATAATTTCTCCTAAAATGTGGAAGAGCTATGATCAACACCAACACTTCTTATGTTGTCACATAAAAAGTGTCTCATTAGAGAAAGACACCAGGCTGGAAACAGCTTTAGGTGACCATAATAAGTCATTACATGGAGACTAGTTCATGACGTAGGCAACTGTGGTAGGTTAAATATCTGCACCAATATACTGAGGTAATCAGAGGGTAAGATCCTGACAGGATGACTGATGGCTCGCTTGCTTTGCCTCACCTCTGGACTTATTAAAGAAAAACACCATCGGCCATGTTTTCACAAAACTCGTTGGTCAACCACAGTGGAGAATGTGATGGGGGAAATTCATCACTAAAAACTCTTCAGCCCAAACAAAACAACACATTGGAGCAGCAAATGACACAAGAACCCCTGGTCATTACTGACTGCCTCCAAACACAGCAAGAAGACACTTCAAAGGACAAATGTGTGTGGAAAAGGATGGCTGTTGACTCTTGCTGCAGGGTTCACAGGGGGACAAAAAAAGGGGGGGGGGGAGGGAAATATTACTCTTTGCTGTGCTTGGAAACACTGTCCGGGGCTGAGAAAAAAGGGCTAGGCTAAAATCCATTTCCTCTGAATCTTTGTTCTTTCTCGGAAAGAGACTTGGTTGAAACCTATAATAAACTTCAATCGCACATGAACAAATGATGTCCGGAGAAATCAGCTCCGGACATTGTCTGGAGTTGTGTTTCACACATGTGACACACAGTGACTGACTGTTCGAGTCAGAAGTGGTCTCACAGGACAAATTCTGCAGAGTCGTGAGGGATCATGGTGTCACAACAATATGCTTTAAAAAAAAATTAGAATAAAATAACCTTTAAATGTGACCGTCGCCTGATAGACAGGTCGTCACTTTAAATACTCTAGACAATTTGCGACGGATACGCAGGCTCCACACACAGGCTCGCACACATAATCCAGACTTCGTACTACAGAGCTCACAGGATAAAGTCCAGACAATCGCCAGAGAGTCTCCTTCGGACATTTGCGTTCTCACATACACTGCCTCTGGGTTAAGTCCGGAGAAGATCAGGATTCCAGCACATGTGTGAAAGAGGTTATAGAAACAGATATGCAGCGAAAACATACAACATTATCTGCTTTGTCTCAAAGATATATTGAACTGCCTTCTCTTTGCATCAGGCCAGTTAACCTGCAGTTTGTAACAACTGCCCAAACAGATCTCACAAACAAACCTACTGTACAAATGCAGTCACGTAATACACAGAACCTTTACAAGAATACATAAACAGAGCAGCTAGACATGTTGTGCAACTCATTTGAGAGCAATTTCGCCAAGTAATTGAGGCTTTGTGTGTGTGTTTGTAAGTGCCGCCTCCCTCTGATTAAGGTGACCTTAGATTGTGCACTTACCGAATCTCAGGCTGAGCAGCAGAGGTTAGAGCACAACTCATTGGCTTCCTGAACACATTACCTTAATGATGCCATTCCTCACGCCTCCATTTCAACACATTTAGAGATGGAGCAGTTACAACGTCTATTAAGACATTCAAATGTCTCCCCCAGCTATTTACCCACTGCTCTAGCACAAAACAGTAGCCTGAATTAAGTGTGACAGCGCTGAGTCGTTTCCCTTTCCAAACAGACAAAAATACATAGACAAAGTCATCATGCAAAACAATCATTAAAAATTTAGATTACAGCTTCCTCGCTTTCCCGAAAACCTTAGTCTTTCTCTGCTTGTTAATAGGATTGTTTTTCTTTTAATATTAAAGTGTTCATTATGACACATTGTGAGGCTGACTCTGAAGCCTGCTTGTTCTCCTGTTCCTGGCATCTGCTCAAACCTAATTTACGCGACTGGGGAACTGAATGAAATGCTTCATCATTAACCTTGTCTCTGCCTCTGGAGGAAGGGTGGCTGCTCGTCTCCTGCACATTAAGTAGCTGTTTGGTTGAACATCTGTAATGTCAGTCATACCTTCAAACTTGTTACACTAACTCGTAAAACTTGCTAAAGGTATACGATATGTCCTTGAAATTTGCTCGCATTGTCAACTGGCAAAAACTAAATGTGAAAAAGTGTAATTAGTTTGACAGCCTTAGGTTTACAGTCTAGTTCTTGGACAGATTACTGTCTGATGAGCTGCATTTCTCAGTGAGTGGTCCTTAATGTGGCCAAGTCCCAGCAGCCTCTCTCTTCCATATTCTGGCCTATGTAAGCAGTTTTGCCCATGTGCTGAGACATTTGGGGTATTCTTGGGAGGAGACAAGGGCTATTGAGAGTATTTATGTTTCTGGTTTGTACAGAGTCTTCTAATGTGTAACACAGGGCACTTCAGTATTCAGATGCCTGGGGCTATTCTCTAAGTGGTCTTTACTTTAAAAACACAGGTGCCCTCCAGGGGTTGATGAGTGGTGGTTGTGTGCAGGTGTGTGTATGTATGAGGAGGCAGTGAGCTGGGAGGGCAGATGAAGGAGCTGCACTGTTCTGAGGCCCATGCAATGCTCTGAATAATATATCCATACATCATCAGTCCATGTCAGACTTTGATTCAGTGTGGTGGTCTTGCAGAAACCACTGTGGTATTATCTTTAATAATGCAAGCTGGGATTAGGCGCTTACTCTCTTCTGATAAATATAGGCAAATCAATTAATCCAACTGACACCCCCTCCCCCAAAAGCACATATATAAATCCAACATTGTGCTTCCTTTTCTTGTTGTGGCTCTAATGCCGGACTGGATGGTTTAGTTTTTATGCCCTTCTAAATAAAAACTCAGTGTAGGGAAGATTTGTTATTATTGCAGAACACTGTAAAACAGCTTCAATGTTGATATTTGAAAATCTAATGAGGTTTGGAAGGGGCTCATAAATTATAAAAATAAAGTTGCATATTCCTTGCTACTGGTGCATAAGAAAAGAAACATTTGTGATGGGAATTAACGGCAGAGGTTTGACATATCTCTCACTATAATTACAACTTAGGCAACCATGACCAAGCAAGAAAATGCAATCCATGGCCTCTTGTAATATAAACATGCAGCTGTCATGTAAATACAGCTTCACTGCCCAAGTTTTTTCACAGTGTCCTAGCGGGAATGTAATGTATGCTATGCATTTCTCTGAGTTATGGTGTTATTGAGTTCACCACTGATGGAAAGGCCTCATGGTCATTTTAAAGGCTATACACCACTTAGCGGATCTCAGCTGGTCCTGATGCCAGTGACCTTGGTAATGAGGAGCAGCTGGTGTAACAGTCATTAGGCCTGGTTATTTCAACCTTTTATTTCCATAAACCTTCTTATCCATTTCTCTCTTTGCTGCTTTACAGTCAAACACCAGTCTAGAGCCATTAATTACTACATCAGTATAGCAAATGTCATTACATAGCTTGTCTTCAATAGTTCTAAAAACAGATCATCAATGGAAATAGAGGCACAGCAGATACAATATGTTTCTGGTAGTGTCACAGTCTTGTAGGTCTAATTAAGCTGAGTTCAACAGAAAGGCTGCATGAGAGAAAAGAGGAGAGGAGAGAGTGACCCAATTAAAACCATATCGAAACTCAGACTCTGTCTAGAGAGTGGCTCATGCACACAATGAGTGGGAACCTCTGATAACAAGGAGGAACAAGCTTTATTAGTCCCTAAAAAGCCCTGTTGCTACAATTATATTCCAACCTAATGAAAGCTTCAGTTTTTCCATTTCCCTACACTTGCCTGTCAGTGTGACAGGCAGAATGACAGGTGAAATGGGAGCAGGCTGAGAAGAAATGAAGGGTTGCCATGGTGATATAGCCAAAGAATCAGACTGTTTGCGTGGTCATGTGACCAATATCTGGCTGAACTGCTGCTATGCTCAGGCCCCGTACACCAAAGGACACTTAACCTCAATCACTGGCAGCAATCGCAGGCTCATCCAAATAAATTTATTTGCTATTCCGTCTGTAGGTCAGGCTGACCGTGCATCTGGTGCTGCAGCCACAGCCAAAGCCCTCTATACCCTAAGACCACCCCCAGAAAACTGTGCATACTCCTAAGGAAGGTCTATGTAAATATTTACAAAATCTGCATCAAAAATAGACTTCTGAAAATGGTACTCCAAAAAGAACGTGAGTGAAAAAAAATCATCTGACAGGTTTTAGTGACAGTTTCAAATTTTATGTAAGTTCTATGTATGTTCCTTTAGATGTCACCACAGCGGAACATCTTTTATACATTGGCATGAGCTTTTTCTGCTGGATGGCCTTCCTGCTGCCACCCTCCCATTTTATCCAGGCTCGGGACCAACATCAGGGTGGCCCTTGGTGGCTGGGTGGGGCCCCAACTGGTGGGATAGGATTCGAACTCGCGACCTTCTGCATCCCATTTCTGTGTTAACAGAACACCTTGGTAAATAGATGTGGTGTATCCTACTTCGGGATCCCACTTATTAATAATACCGCACCGTTTGCACAGAAAGAATTCATATGAATAGAAAAAGGAATGGAAATGAAATGACTTGGATAAAATGTAAAATAAGATACACGTGGCACAGATATATCTTTTTAGACTGGGCCTACTCGTAAAACAGCATGAGGGTTTCAAGCCATTCCAACTGAGACAGTAAGCAGCAGAGTAACACAAATGTACTCTAAAACTAGAGAAAAAAATAAAGCCTCAATCTCAAAGTCTCAATCAGATGAAAAGGTCTACTTGAGGACGTAGTTGAAATGTGAGAATAATTACAGCTTTTTTTTCTTACTGAATCACTCATTACAAAGCAAAAAATGACACTCAGTTGCAGCCTGGTAGGGTTATAAATAAATCTGTTATCATATTTTGAAGTTGTGTATATGTTTATTTTCTATTATAACTGATTAAAAGTCATTCAAAAGTGAAATGCAACATACAGCAATGCAGATGTGCCCATGATAATGATGCTGAAGTGAAGCGTGTGGACAAAAATTATACAAATAAATAAATAAGCTCAAACAAATGGGAAAAAAATCATCCCACCAGAGCAATTATGGATCTAATCAAAGGTTTCTGCATGAAGGTACAGCTCTCCTATCTCACTCCCATTTGCATCATAACACAGTGTGCAATATTAATTTCCGAGTTTACTGCTTATTGGAAGTGCAAAGTATGAAAAGCCATTAAGGCCCCAAATAGGAAAGCAATTTGCTGTTACATGGATTTGGCTCTATTAAAAAGAAAAATCTTGTTAACCATTTGGAATTAGAGTCATTTGGCAAAAGGCATTCTGCTGCACTCCACTAAAATAAGTAATTATGCTTTACTTCCTTCTATGGCTCCCCCTTTTTTCATTTGCACAAGCAAAGTGGGGAGTGGTGGATGGGGAGAGTGACTGGATGCAAAAGTAATTAAAGTTGTTGGCTATCTGTTTGGTTAATGTAGAGATCAGGCCAGCTGAGAGCCTTGGAGGCAAAGCAAGATGAGAAACACATCAGTTTCTCTGTCTCTGTCTACCAGCCCCCAGGATAACTCTCATCTGGTCCATACATCACCTATTCCAGCCCAGCAATTCACAAACTGTGCAGGGAACTATCCATATAGAAAAACTTGAATTGACTATTCCTCTGAGCTTATCTTTTTCATTTTGGTTCCAACTGAGTGAAATTTCATTAGTAGTTCTCAGTTGCAAGTAGCCTCCTGTTTAAATTAAACCATCTCTGCAGGCCCTGATGTCTTAGCAGATTACATACCTACCTGCTTTGAATGCCGTGTGGGACATACACCCATGACATTTTATTTGTATGTCTCATTCGCCTTAATTCTTCAGTGTTTACAGGTATACTTTTGTCAGTACGAATCCCATTAAATAGTGACATGAAAGAAACACAAAATCTCAAATTCACCCCTGTCCCCTTTTTATGCCAAGCAGAGTCATTTGGAGTGAACTCTTGCCCTGAACCTTTAGTTTAGTGCTATTTTCTGGATAGCATCATGACCTATTAATCATCATTACTCAGCTCAATAGATAACCTATCCAACACCAGCTTGGCTACCCCATAATCTTCTGAAGGAAGTTAAGCCAAAAAAAGGCCGATTTATGGGGTGGCATGTATGGCCTCTAAGGTGTTTTATGGTTAGACCTGCAGGGCCTATTTAGGAAGCACTGCGTGCTCTGTCCTGACCACAGGTATTGATCGTCAGCAATGGCCATGGCGTGGCTGACTAGTTAAAGCCCTCCATGTCTCCTCGCAGGGAGATGAAAATGAGGCCTCTGTGTGTAATGATCTGTGTATGAGCAGCGAGAGCAGGCCACAGAGACAGAGAGGAGGAGAAATTAAATCATTCCTTTGCTCTTTCAGGAGAGGCACTGCAGCTAGCCATGCTTGGCTGCTTAATGTGGGATCTGTTTTTGAGAGGAAAATTAAAAAGAGAGAGAGAAGAGGGTGAGAGGGAGACCAGGGGAAGGAGAGATAAATGGCTGGATGTGAAGGCGGTAAATGAGAGCATCCTGATGCAGAGAGCTGTGTGCGGATGTCCCTAATGGGGTAGGCAGATGTGAGCTGTCTGGTTGCTGACCACCAGGGTTATATTGCTTTCCTGCATACCCCACACCAGGCCCTCCCAGCACTGATACAACAATGCTTCATGCTAAGTGGCAGAAAACGATGGTGCATAACAAGTACCAAAGAGGCACTGGTATAATTTGAGGGGGGGGGTGAAACGATGGATAAAATGGCTTTAATCATGTAAGCATTTTCTTGTCTGTAAGGCACAGGCTGCGGCCTTTCTGCCTCCTCTGGAGGGAAACAAGTCAAGACACATAACGACAGACAATACACGAGCAAGCAAATCCAAACAAGCTTAAATATGAAAAGCAAAGCAACAATTCACTTAATCAAGTTGGTCAGTCAGCAAACAGCCAGACTCCAAATCCTGCATTTTTACCTAACTGATATCATGGGTTTCCAAAAAGAATTTAAAAATAGGGTTCATTCAATTCTACTGTGAATACAGCTTTTTGTCATACAAGATATGCAAAGTGGACAATCCAGCAGTGTGAAAATAAAACAACACATAAGAGCAGTTCAAGAACAGAATGACACTTCCAGCTAACTTAAACAGAAGTGTTGGTGGGTGTGAGCATGCCAATCACTGAAAGCAACTGACATCGTATTGTTTTACTTTCACTGGAGGAAGTAAAATAAGACACAAAAAACCTCATCATGAGATCCAACGTTCCATAGGGGAAGAAAATTGATACGTTTCTTTAGAAGAATGGTTTCCTGGGGATAGTGTTAAGACATGGAAGGGACCAAACCTCTATGACTACATAGACCCTCTGTATGACCCTATCCTCAAACCCTCTCACTTCCACCCCATAGGAGTGAGTGCCTGTTCATTTCACCCCACCAGCCTCATTAACGTAGCCCTCTGCCATCATTAAGACGTTTGCAGTAAAATTAATTGAAAGACAGATTAAAAATAAATTAAGAAAAATGCGTTGCAGAATGCCTACGTGCACTTCATAAATCACCGGGGCAAAGCCAGGAGCTGGCTTCCCATAATTAACTGCAGACTATTTATTTTATCCTGACGGTATAAATTAGAATCCAGACGCACAGATTATATTAAGGCTGTCTGCCATGCGGAACTGCTGAGGGGTGCGCAGAATATTTTAAGGATACAAAGAGGAGAACAGAGAAAGAAAGAAGGGAGGGAGGGAGAGTGAGAGAGAAGCAGAGAGAGAGAGAGAAAGAAAGAGTAAGAGATGATATGTAAAAAGGCAAACAATATGTAAATGCATACAAAGCAAAAAGATAACATTTGCATCCTACGGAGAAAGTATTTACTCAGGCAGTGTGTAACGAAACAACAGGCAAAGCAATTAAGAGCACCAATCAAGTGCATGATTAAATGAAACAACAAATGCCTGATTAAATGAACTGTGCCACTTGTTTCATCAACCACTCATTGGTAAGAACAGGATACAACTTTAACTGCAGTTTAACTAGTGCTGCTTGTGCATATTTGGCCTATGAGCAGTAATAGAGCTGGTGACATAACACTGCCCAGAAAGTCTCCCCTCATTCTGCCTGCTGCCTCACACTTTCCTGCTGTATCACGACCTGGCCTCTTCACATGCAAATGCACACTAAACCTCTTCTGCCAGTCAGCCCCAGACACCCCCCACAGACACACTTGTGTCTCTCAGTCTCTCTGTTGCTGTCTCTGCATCTCCCTCTGTGTTACAGTCAGCCACACACTGCCTCCTCGTGGGCACAGTGCCCAGACTGGCACCAAGCCAGACCTGCTCTGGCACACCGGACTGGCAAAACGCTCCCTCTCTCTCTCCACACTCCAAATTCCCCGCACATCCTTTTATCAGAATGCCTGCGGCCCTCTCCTCCTCCTTTCTCCGTCTTTATTCTGCACCACAGCTGAGATCAACACTTTAAAAGTATGCCCTCAAACCAGCCAGAGAAAAATAATGCTACCACTACTACTGCTGCTGAGGAGCAAATAAAGCACTCACACATTTGAATGCCTGGTTATTATGAAATCACACTGAAGGCAAAACCAAGTTATCTATAAACAATGTTACATCAAGGCATCGTACCAGGTATCAGGTGCATAGTATGGGAATATGAACAAGCCCTGTAAGCCTTGGGATGTATTCAATTTAGACAATTTTTATGAATCAACAGAAAAGGATAGAATTTGATCCTCCTTGTTTGCCAGTCTGTACGCAGAGATATGACAATACAATATGGGACTGCGTGCATACTCAAAGTTGTACTTGATAGACGATATGGTCTGATACGATGCATTCTGCAGCCCACAGATAGATGCACTATACAAGCGAATACATACTGAACCACAATACATTAGTATTTTAAAATTAGAATGTCAAAATGATTAAGTAGTCTATATAAAATAAATCTGTACACTGTCATCCAGTCACAAAGTACTGAAATAGGATATTTCTATAGCAAGAAAGCCTCAAATTGTCAATGACACTCATACGCACTGGATCATATTTTATTGTCATCTCTGCATGAGACACCTTGGTTCTTGCTATATTATCTTCAAATTTCTTGTTTCTGATTCCTCTTTCCTGAAGTCTTCAAAATTTTCACGTGAGCTGAGAGAAATTCTTGGATTTATGGGCATTAGTGGGCAAAATAACAGAATCACAATCTATATCTTTAAGAGTTAAGTTTTTTACTGTCTGTTCTGCAAATCTGCAAGTCTCCCACTGTGCCAGCCGCACAGAGGGAGACTTGTGCACCGTGTTGCTCCCAGCACAGAATCCATTTAGATCCTACTGTTTCACAGGGTTAGATCTACTTCCCCTCCGAGTAAGTCAGTTTCAGCTATGTATGTGTGTGTAGTGTATTTGTGGTTCGATTTTGGAGACTCCTAACATGCCTATGTTTTTCTACAGGACTACTGGAGGGCGGTATGGAAGGGGAGATGAAAGAAAGTGAATAACCTGTGTTGGTGGTGGCTGCATGTCTTGGTCTCAGTCACGTGAAGGGTTTTCCAAGTACAAAGACTGTAAAGTACATTATGTCTGATCACGTCATCAGTTGTCAACAATATCCCAAAAGGAATCATCTAAAAATGTCTTATTTGTAAGGCAGCAAATATTAACAACTAAAACTTTATCCAAGTTACTGCTGGGTAAAATGTTAACAAGACTTATATACCCCAAAATACCAAGCAGGTTTTTTAACAGTCATAGCACGAAAAACAACCAGTCGGCCTCAGATGTATAATTTGGTTTCCCCAGTGAGTAAAGAGCCTTGGAGGCGAGTGCATACGCAGCAGTCATGTTTGTTAAGATACATGGCTAGAGCCTGCCTTTTTTCTCAAGCACCGGAAAAACCAGTAAATCATCAGCAAAGAAAATAAATATATACTTATTACATTCTGCACACTGCATATATTCACCTCCTTAACATATTGCACAGGCACAGTGCAAATGTGCAGCGCTTCACACGGGCAAAAACATGCTATGAAAAATGACAGCAGGGAGGGGTAACTGCGGACCTGGAATATGATGGCACGGTGGAGCGGAGGAGAAATAATCATACCTAGTGGTGGGGGAAGAGGGGAGGAGCAAGAGGAAGATGAGTCTGTGCCCTGTAGCAGGGAAATGGAGCTCCACTGCTCTGCTGCTGCTGGCTGCCTGATTCCACAATAATGCTGCACAAGAGTTCCCTTCAGTAAGGGGCAACAGCAGGCAGTATTTATACCCTAGAAATACATTTTCCCGACACTTCACGGGCACAGAAGACATAGATGTTGGACTATGTGCTTTATAGCAGACACAACTGCTAGTGACAGTACAATGCCTAAAAAGCATTTTAATTAAAAATAACTGCCAATTATCAGGCCAATTTCATCAATACCACAGATTATCCAGGTTTCTGTCCTTCACAGTACTCAGAATAAAGGTAAAATCACCCTGCAGTCCCCTCTGTGGCCGTCAGGTGTCTCTCTTTCACTTCGCATGGCTGAAGTGCTCTCTCTCTCACCTAGTGGAGCTCCTCTGCTCCTGAACTCCCATCTACACATAATATATACACCATCATTTGAAAATGGCAGCTTTTTGAAAATTCACCTTGATTATCAGACATTAAAAGTGACTTCTCCAGGGCTGAGTGTCTGGCTAGGGGGATGGCTGCAGACAGCAGAACAATGCAGCAGGCTTGGTATTAATGCCTGTCTGGGGTGTGCAGGGAAGAGAGAGGAGCCAGCCCTTTGTTCTCTCCTACAGCCAATTATTTTTTTTACGTGTGCCTCTTTTCAGAACAACAAGAGAGAATTTAATTTTAATGCACTCTCTGGAAAAAGGGGAAAAAAGATCTACAGTATTCTTAAAGAGAGATGGGGACTAGCATCAGCGGTTAAGTATATTTGCACACATCTCTGTACGAGGCAGAGACGGATGACAGGGGCAACAAGAATGACATCAACCCAAACATACATAGCAGCATGGATCCTCTTATGCAAAATGCTAAAGCACTCCCAAAACCATAGCAGTACATAACTGTATGCAGGGAAAACAAAGAAAAAGAGACCAAAATAAAGCCACCATTATTTCATTATACTGCACTATGTTGCACTGGTGGGGTGCACATTTACATGTGCATACCCAGGACACGATGATAAGAAAACACACTGTAAAAATAGCAAAAAATCCTGATCAAATAGCATGAAAAATAAAGACCGAGGATCGCTGTTGGTAGGTATGTGGCCAAATATTTTTCTAATTGGAAGGGCACTTTATCTTCCTGTCAGAGAAGCAGTAAAAAGTGGTGCTGTTCCCAGAAGGAGAGGAGCACAGCTTGCTGGCCTTTTATTAGTGCTGGAGCTCTGATATATGCTTCTGCTCTAGGCTTTCATCAGGAACCTGCACCATAAACACATACACACACTGAACTGTTGCACACTAGCCACACTCTGTACACTGCTGTACATTCTAAACATGCAATCAGCATACAAAAATCAGCCAAAAACTTTCTTACAACAAACTGATGATGCCAACAGTAACTGGGGGCATATTTTTGCCTTACAGGTTAACACAGTGATAACACATCAACTGCAAAACTACACAAGAAAGAATTCAAATCCAGAAAAAAAACGAGCACCACACAGAGCAAATAAACTCCTCAGTACAACCAGACAGTGTAAAATGGTACTGTAACAACCTGGCAGTGTAAAACGATTAAGTCACTAGAGAATAAGAAATCACAAAATACAGCATGCACACAGAAACACGCCAACAGAAACTCTTACATATGCAGTTCATGCAATGCTACTTTTTTTGCACACAGAGGAATTCCAAACTGACTCATGCAGACAGACACACAGACAAAGAGAGACCATGCACATATATACACACACACACACACACACACACACACACACACACACACAGTCTAAATTAAATTTCAGTCCTTGGGCAGACAACTAAACTGCTTGTGTGTGGGACCTACTCTGCAGCACAGCAAAACCAATTCTCTGGAGATGGTGAAATTAAAGGGCAGAATCCAGCCTGTTTATGGTTCTCACTCTCTTCTCCTCTCAATCAAATGTTTTATTAGCAATCATTTGGTCTTAAAAGTCACGTTGTTGGAAGGCAGCTGGCATGATGACAGCCATTGCTGGACAAAAACCAGCAGCACAGCACAAACTACTACCAATTATTTACACCTTGAGCTATGGATCTGCAAGAAGCAATAATTATTCACAAGTCAGCCATGTTTAGAAGGGGGTATCCCTACCTACACCTAACATTTCTGTCCTGTCTATGTCATAAGAGCTGTTCAAAAGTTCAATAAGCCTCCAATTCTAATTTGGTGCATAAAGAACTCCCAGCTAACTGCTAAGTAGCAGTTGACCATTCAGGGCATATACCAGTTTGCCAAAAAAAGCCATAATGCTGTATAATGACATAACTGGCATGTAGTAAACGGATCACTTATTTTATATTTATTTGGAGTATAAACCTCTTGATATTATTATTATTGGTAAAACTGTTTTTTGTCACAACCTTTGAAGTCAGTTAAATGGGTAAATAAAAACAAAAATATTTAGTGAAAAAACAAAGGCAGATTCTAATTTACTATGGAAAAACATTTGGTGGAAGTTTCTGCTTTAAATATGTAATTATACATACTGTACATGTTTATGTTCGTTGACATGCATGTGATGACTGTTTTGAACTCTGTATATTGTATCACCACAGCATCTGTTTCAATCCTCCAACCCCCACCCTGCTCTGCACTTCTCTCCTCTGGTGTCTGGAAACAGTAATCTGTTCCTGAGCCAGCGCTGTTGGGATTAGGCAGTGACTGGAGATAGGATATATGCGTCATTAAAGCAGAGAGCACAGCGTTGCAGAAGGGGAGAGACAAAGTCAACAAAGGTGACACAGAGACAGAGGAGACGAATACCAGAAAACCACATGCCCCCACACAAACACACGGAGAGAGAGCCGTACATGCACATATGCATGAATATTATAGAAAAACAAAACCTCTTATGTGCCTGCAAACCTGTATACATCTACCTGCTGTGCACCCCCCAGCCCCACCTCCACCATATACACACACAAAATTCTATTTTCTTTTACATACAATTTCCAAAACCCCAAAGAAAGTAAAAGCACCGTCATAGATGTTTCAGAAAGAGGCAACTGAACCATTGGCACAAATATAGGACAATCGTACATCCCAGCTGTCAGTGGGTTAAAGGGTACAAACTGGAGTAACTGCATACAGCCCCATGCAGACAAGAAGAGAACAAGCAAACCACGGACAGCAGGAGCACAAGTTGGACATCATTAGCCCTTCTAGCTGTAAATCAGGAGTACCAAGCAGCCTAAACTGCGCCAACCAGAAACCAAATTTCTCACATTAGAATTTAAATACTATTAGTACGTCTTATTGTCTCTATGTGAGCCCATATGCTCACAGGTCAAGCAGCTGCTGTCTTTCTCTGTCCTAACCAAGCACAAACGTAGGTGTGACTGAGCTTCCAGGTCCTGACACCTGTGTCCTGTGTACGATAGATAAATGGGAGAGACAGTTAGCCTGCCTTTAACGAAGATATGTTTAATATAAATGGCTGGCTGTACTACTAGAATTCACTAACACCACATATTTTCTTACTAAAACCGAAGAGTACAACATATTTGTGGTTTTAGGAAAGGTGCTGGACTATTTCTGGCTAGAAGAAGTGATTTTCTGGAAGTTCCTTCTGCAAAATGCCTAACCACTCTTCTTTTCCTTTCTGATGTTCCCTTTCAGGGGTCACCACAGCGAATCATGTGCCTCCTTCCAACCCTGTCCTCTGCGTCCTCTCTCTCAACTTCATGTCCTCTCTCACTACATCCATTAATCTCTTCCTGTAGACCTCCTGCCTGGCAGCTCCAACCTCAGCATCTTTCTAAAGATATATTCAGTCTCTTCTCTGAACATGTCAAAACCACCTCAATCTGGCCTCTCTGACTTTATCTCCGAAACGTCTAACATGAGCTGTCCCTCTGATGTCCTCATTCCTGATCCTGTCCATCCTCATCACTACCAAAGAGAAGCTTAACATCTTAAGCTCACATCTTGAACACCTTTTGAAAGCCTTGAACGCCAGTGTCCCACTTCTTCTTAGCTAAGCTATTTCCCTGTATACACTCCTGAACTTCCTCGTTCAAACACCAAATCTCCTTGTCTAGTTTTCTCTTACCTTTAGACCTACAGAGTACCCTCCTACCTGCCTCTCTGATCACATTAGTTCTATTGGTCCAGTCATCTGGAAGAACCTCCTGACCACCCAGAGTCCGTCTCAGTTTCTCCCTGACAACTAAACAACATTCTTCCTTTTTCAACTTACACCACTTCGTCCTCTGCTCTGCCTTAGTCCTCTTCATCTTCCTCACCACCAGAGTCACTTAATACACCACCATCCTGTGTTGTCTGGCTAAACTCTCCTCTACCAATACTTTGCACTTACTGATCTCTTTCAGATTACGACGACACCGGATGTTGTCCACCTAAGTGCTTCTACCTCCGCTCTTATATGTCACCCTATGTTCCTGCCTCTTCTGTCCTTCTTTCCTGTAGTGAAGACCAAACCTCCCCATTCTCATCACCTCTGTTCCCTTCACCTACATGTCCATTGAAATCTGCACCAATCACCATTCTCTCACCTCTGGGGATGCTCTGAATCACCAGAATTTCTCCTTCTCTTCTAACTCACATCCTACCTGTGGGGCATAACCACTAACAACATTGAACATCACGCCTTGAACTTCTAGCTTCAGACTTATCCACGTCTCTCTTTTCACATCTAGAACATTCCTTCACTTCTGTTCCTAGGAGAAGTGGAGTAGGAGATATAGTGACCCATGGTAAAACAACTTGAACACTGCTCCTAAGCTTCTAGTCTTACTACCTTTCCAATTGATTTCCTGGACACACAGTATATCCAGTATATCCACCTTCCTTATCTGCATCATGCCAACCAACTCTCTAGCCTTCCCTGTCATAGTCCCAGTATTCAAAGTCCCTACTGTCAGTTCTACATTCTTGTCTTTCCTCTTCTCTCTCTGCCTATGAACATGCCCTCCTCTCTCCTTCTTTGACCAAGAGTAGCCCAAATTGCACTGGCACCCTGTAGGTCAACAGCACTGGTGGTGGTCGTTGTTAACCCAGGCCCCAACCGATCCGGCACGGAAGTCAGATTCGGTGTAAAAGTCATGATTAGCACGTTTAACTTGGCATGTGTTTTGCAATGTTATAGCCTAGTGCCAAACCACCAAACCACCAAATTTTTGGTATGTAATTAGACAGATGAGGAGCAGAAATGGATGTATTAAAAAAAAATGACGCTGCATTGGCAATTTGTTTAGTGGTAACTTGTGGGAATCAAACAAAACATTCCCCGTGGTAATCCTGCACGTTATACAGTACACCGATCAGGCATAGCATTATGACCACCTGTGCAATCTCATGCAATCCAATACAGTGGCTCTAACATGAGTTTTTAGGTGGAAACTGTCAGTAAAAGTAGTGGAGTTGTAATGGAGAGCATTATAAGAAGAGGTGGTTCTAATGTTTTGGCCACCCTATTTCAAATGAATGAGGTGGGGGGTTATAATCATCACCTTTCTGACAGTTCCAACCTAAAAACTGAGAAATTATAATCTTGTAAAAGTAGAATTCTTGGTGAGCTACTGCAATAGATTGGATTAAATTGCACAGGTGGTCATAATGTTATGCCTGATCAGTGTATCATTTCTGCATGGTCATTGCGATGTGCCCATGTGCAATATTAACGACACTGCATGTAATTATTTCATAAAAAAAAAAGATACTTTGTCGACAGCATTTCATGGAGAGTTCACAGATGTATTGAACCACTTTATTTCTCCCTTCCAAAATCACTTTAGAAAGGTAGTCACAGCGCTCCTCTATTTACGTGTTTGGTGGGTTGAAATCATGAATGTTTTACAAAAACCCTGTTTGTTGAACATGCTCATTTTTTTGGAGAAAGAAAGAAATACTTTGTACATTTAATATATGTCCCTGGCAGCTGCCAGCTCTCCCTTCTTCTACTTCCTTAGTGAGGTGTTCATGGAATGTGCAGAGTGGAGGTTAGTTGTGTTTCTACTACAAACGTCTCCCCGATCAACCTAGAACAATCAATTCTTTGAAAGTTCAGCTATTTAAGTCATCTAGTGAAAATTCCTGTTTTTTTGATTGCGTTAAATATTGCATAAAGAAAAGAAATTGTGATGTTTTTTTTTCCCCCGAATATCATGCAGCCCTGCCCTGCAGTCTATAGTCAGACAAGTCTTTTAACACCAGTGCACATGGATACTGGATTGGGTGATGGCTCTCCCAATTCATTATCCAGTTCAAATAATACGTTCATGGAAGCAGACTATTGAGGTCTTTTAAACTAACTTCATTTTAATTTAACATAAATATTAGAGATTTACAAACCTTTAGTCCATAGCCCCAATTAAGGTTTTTAATTAATCAAATTTGAGCACACTTTAAACATTTGAAAAATATCTCCCATTTTCCATGATTCAAGATTAAGGCCACTTCACACATCCAGCAAGGAGGCCCAAGGGAGTATAAGGGGTTGTAGGATTCATAATTGTTAAATCTTAATGACTCTCTACTGCTCTAACCCTTTCTATTGTCCTTATAACAAAGCTATGGAAAATCTGGTGTCGATATGCTGCATGAACTGTTGGGAGATGGAAGAGCTATCTACTGAGAATTCCTCTGCCTTTCTGTTGGTGGGTAAGAGGCTGTGTTTTGACTTTCTGTGCAGATTCGGAAAAAGCATTTCCACATTGGGTAAATGCTGCTGCCACAGTAGGGTCAGCAGAGAATTGCTGCCTTCCCTTTTCTTGCACGATTGTATACTCTGGCAGTGTGTCAGCTTGTGAATTAGCAAATCTTTCAGAGTCACTTGAAATCTGTTCATTTATTTATAATTTATAGTTATTAGTTTATTTTTTTAATCCTGCTTGCTTGCTTTGATTTCTTGCTACTGTGGTTTAATTTCACCAGGTAAGAATGCCTTTTCTACTTCTTCACCCCTTCCCAAATTCCTCAAATTTGATAGCCTAACTTTAATGGTTTTAACTACTTTAACAAACGATGTGCAGGTAACGCATTCTAACTATGGTAGCATGCATAGACAGACAGACTGCATACCTCACAAGATGGTCAACAGTTAACACAGTGCGATGCAACCTCGCATTTTTTAATCAGGTCAAGTGAAAAACAAAGCCAACGATGGAGAATAGATTTGGGTACTGAATTGTGAAGACACATCAAGCCAACGTTAAAGAACTAGCAGTGACTGCTGCACTGCCTTACGTTGCCTTTTGTCTGGGCCAACACGTAGCACATGAACACTCCAATTGGCCATGTCCATTCTGCAGCTGCATGAGAGGATGGGCAAGTGGAAGACTTAGGAATGCAGATTTATTAACTGTAAATAAAGCAGTTTGTTTATCATTTACATACCACTCTTGCTCACTACAGATAGTTTAGATCTCCTTTTAATTCAGGATGTGACTTATAAAAAAAACAGCTGAACAGTCAATCTTTCATGACAATTTAACATGTTAAATGAACAGAAAAGCTGCCAACAGGGTCCCACTTGTGCCATTGGTGCAGGAGATAATGCAAAAACTAGTGATGGATACTCACCAACAGCTTGACTGAGGGCCAACCTCCCACTTAGTGGGTCATGGCCCTAACCAGCTTGCCTCAAATATATCAAATCAAACATAACAAACATACATTATAAAAAAAGAAGTGCAAAATATAACTTATCAAAAGGCAACATACTCAGTGATTATACACATACTTTCTTGTGTAGTTTGTGTATGTCTAGAAGATTTAATAGGTTGGACACAAGGAGACAGACTTGAGCCTAAGCTCACTGACCAACAATGGCATTTCTTCATGAACATCTTTTCCCAACATAAACATAAGCCCTGGCAACTTGCTATAAGGTTAATTTTGCGATCCCAACACAGAAAATGGCAATGACAGCATAAATAGCAGGTATGTAGATGTGGGTAGTTGTGGACTGGCTCAGTACGTTTTTTCCCAAAACGTATCACGCTATGATTTGAAGCTGCTGCTGAGGCCATTTGATACTGCCTTTCCAGCAATACACAAGATTGCATCTTGTGTACACATATCGGTAATTTCTAATGCCGTGCTAAACTCCAAATAAAAGCCGGCTACATGAGGGCACCATTATATATGGGTGTAAACTTTGTTAAAAGCAAGTATATCTGAACTCTTTTCTTGTTCTTTGGTTACCCTGGTAAGTAAATACAGTATTCACAAACCTGTGGATGTAGGTTAGACCAGAGTTGTAACAATGCATAATTGTGAAAAGAGCTGTTAGTTTTTGCAACATTACACTGTAACCACAATGTCTAACTTTACTTTTAGTTCACTTAAAAAAATAAAAATAGGATAATTTACACTAAAATAACTACATATGTACTGCATCCTTGACACCTAAAAATTATGCTGAATGTATTTCCTACCACAATACATTAACTCAATTGTTATGCACCTCTGAAGTCTGTAAAATGTGTATCATCAGTTTAATGGCTGCTTGGTGCATGTGCAACTCCATAACATATGGGCTGCAAATTACATTAAACTACTTATACAAACATTAATCTATAGTGACGCTTGTAGCCAAAGCTGGAAATAGATGAATGGAAAGTGCAGAAATAAGCAGACATGGTAAAAGTGAGTGACATTTAAGAGAGAGCATTACATCAGTGATGCCTGGAAGGGTGGTAGAGAAATGGAGAAAACAGGCAAAATGGTTAAGACAGCACAGTGAATGTTCTAGTCAATAACAAGTGTGAATGAGACGAACACCTCAAACAGAGTCTCCCTACAGGCCTAGTAACAGGTGACACAGGCACTAGCAATCAGCATAGTCAGTGATTCAGATTGGTGTTTTCTTGTCGAAGCAATGTGTCAGCCAACATTATTTCATTGAATACGTGTCAGAAACCTTCCTCATCAATTAGTACAAACCCAGGTTAATTTTGATTGTCAGTGTGACTAATGTCTTTTTGTAAAACAGAACATGTTTTACCGAAAAGGCAAAAACAATATTTGGCATAATTGCCAGAAACTGTACTCTAACGTAGTTTTTGTAATATTCGATCACTAAATGCCTCTTATGTTTAATAAGGTTACGCTACAGGTGTTTGCTAACCTCTTGTGAAGGCAGCACAAATTATGAATAGACGTCATTAAATGCAGACATTGTTTCAGCTTGACTTTCTGTGCACACTGTGGGAGTCCTGTGAATGAATACTGCTGCATAAACTTGTTTTCTGGCGGATGCCAAGTTAAGCTAGTTAATGATATGAGAGGCTTGTGTTAATGCCAAACGACCATCCTACTACAGAAGTCACTGTTTATTAACACTGGTATTATGTGCTGCTATGTCTAGATCCGTAAACATTGTGTAAATTGATAAGACATCAGTATCAGCTAGGGAGTTAACCAATGTTAGCTACAGTGAACGACGCACAGGTCACATCCCATCATGTAGATACTATAAGTTAGGATAAGAGTATTATAAACCAGACTGTTTCCAGGATAGTGAGGTATTTTTTTTATTTAATAATCTTATTTACTGCCCTATAGTTCTGGATCTGAAGCCTGAAAGTTGTGTTGTGTTGTGGATGTGTCTGGACAATTGTTGAATAGCAACAGACAGGGGTGGGAATTCAATTTTAAATAAAACCACTGTAGGGTTTATTAAAAGAAAATTGTATTTCTTAATTGTTTAATGAACTGCTTATTGATAAACATACGTAGGTGACTATCAATTACAGAACCAGCCAAAAATCCCTCACACACATTTTTTATGTAAAAAAAGGCAGAACTATAATTGAAATATCAAAACATTTCCCCTCAAAATCCAGTACAAGGTATAGCACAAGAAGCATCATGGATCTAAGCCTAAAGCCTGCAGGATAAAAACCTGGGCCTAGCAATGGGCACTGTACCTGACTCTGGAGCTCCTGGGTCTGGCTCTGAAGCTGCTTTTGTTATTCCCGCATGCGACTGTGTTCCTTCAGAGATCCAATCAGTTCTCCTATAGTTCAGCAGTGACTGTGAGATCCTTGCTCCTGGATGTCCAGCTATTGAACCACAAAAAGAGGCAGGGTGGCGAGAGGAGGAGAAAAATCAATCCAGTACACAGATCCCGTCCTATCCTCTCTGCACAGCCAACCTGCTTTACTCTGTGGCTGAAGCTAAATTGCACCATTTGTTTTTGCTATTCTCCTAAGTCTTAAGGAGACACTTAGAAATAAAGTCAGCCAGAGTCCTGTCCCATCAAAGGCAGGCCTAAAATCGGTCTTCATTTGCTAACTGTAAGTCAGGAGGGCTGCAGAAAAGAAAGCTGCAATTTCTTGAAATTAAATTCTTATTTTATATTTGCACGGTAAAAAAACAGTACACACTGAGGACTAGAATGTAGTTTTTATTCTAAAACATACCAGCGGGTGGGTAATCCTTAGCAGTCTAGCACAATAAACAGGAAGGAAAGAATTAAGATAAAAATAAAAAATCAGTAAGAATATTAAAACAATTACAAATAAATGACAAAATATTAATTCTAACTGCTAGAACAGATTATCAATGCACAAAGGTCCCCCCCCCCAAAAAAAAGAAGTGTGGACAAATGTACTATTCATAGACAACACAACAACACACAAGACGAATTACACAACACAAATGAATTATTAACGATTTACAGAAAAGTGCAGATAATCCCAATGTAGCACAGCTACAGAATACACAGCTTTGTAGCAATGACGTCTACCAAACCATGAGATAAAACATTTATGTAACACTGGCAACATATTGTGTTGCTAGCATGTGCGCCAACAATAATAAGCAGGCCACTAATTAATACAACCTTGCTGGAGAGAGAAAGGGATGGAGGGGGCCAAAGAGAGAGCCAAAGACAGGGAGAGAGAGGGGAAGAGGAGGGAGCTTATGGGAAAGGAAGGGAAGACAGCAAGAGGAAGACAAACAGACCTAGGTTTACTTGGACATAGTCTTTAGTCCAGTGTGCCTGATGCTGCTGCACTGTCATCGATTCAAGGGGAACCATAACGAGAGAGGATGGAGACAAGGACGGGAAACAAGACAAAACGTGATTTCATCATCTGGTTTCGAGCTGCAAAATACTCCAAGAAATCAACAAAAAACAAAAGTAAATTTTTTTTTCTCCATTCTTTCTCTATTGAAAGCACTGTTTTCATCTTCCCTGTCCACTTTTGCTTCTTGGAATAAGTCAAACAAAAGAGTCGGCGGTTATTCCCGAATTAAAAATGTAGATTGTATAGAAATCCATTTCTTGGGAATCGCTTAAATCGTGTCTCATCCGTTAGCACTCTCTTTCTGTGTGCGATCCACACCGATAACCCTGGTCTTGCTTTCTTTCCCTCACAAACGCTCTCTCTCTCTCTCTCCATTCTCCCCTCCTAAACTGATCAATACTTCATTTAAATCATGACATTAGCACACTAGAACTGGGAAAAGAGGGCAAGAACAAATACAAATGAGCTTCTCATGGGAAGTGAAACAGTACCGATTGTTTTATGTCCAAGGATTGAAAGACTTCCTTAAGACATATTCTGAAAAACAAATTCAGAACTATATGGAAGTGTGTGACAGTTGTACTGCTGTTTTGATTTGAGCTCTTGAGCCTCACACTGATCAATACACATTTCAATCCCGGGCTGAGGAAAGCCATCACAATATCTCGTCTCATCAGAAAAAGGCAAACATCCTAACCCAATTATCATCTCAAATGAATAGAGTCGAGGGCACACAAGTTGGATGCTGATAGGCATATTTCATATTTATTCAGCAGAATTTTTACATTAGCACCTGAGCGCATAATTGCCTAATATATATGCACAGTCACACTTTTATCTATTCACATATTTCACAATGAACGCAATCAATACTGTCCTCTCTATACTCTGCTCCATGCTCATAAAGTGTCTCTGCATTAGATCATATAATAAGGCGTTCAGAAAACCCCAAACGAGACCAGCTAATTTCCTGGCGCTCATTGAAATTGCAAGCAGGCGTAACTGGCTAATCTTCCTGTTCGTCATTAAACCTGGATATTTACCTGAGCAGCCTGGGAGTCACGGCCTGGTGAGAGAGCAGTTCGCTTTGTTAGATGGTCTCATCTCGCTGAGATAACTGAGGAGAAGCAGTTCAGGTCAGGATTTCTCAGTTCCAAACATGGGTGAACAGAGGCGAGGATAGCAGAAAAGAGAGAAGAGACAGGGGCAGACCGAAAGCCCAACACGAGGTGGGAAGTGGTGGAAATGGAGCAGGAGTCGATCACTCGGGGGAACATGCACTTACATATATTCTGGCGCCAATGTCAACCAATGAGCAATTAGGCAGAGTAAAGTTATTGATCGGGGTTCAGGCTCTTTTCTCAGGGCTAACTATCCTACCTGAGGTTGTGTGATGGCTGCTACTGCTATGGGCTGCAAGACAGGGAAAGGCAGTAAAGGGGGAGCAGGAGGAAGGGCAGGGCAGGTCTTTCTCTCCCCAGGCCTTGCTGGGCTCTTGAGATGGGCACTGGACATTATCATTTAGGTTGCTATTGATTGCCACAGACTTAATAAGCTTTTATATTAAGCAGTCACACAGGGAAAGAAAGGCACTTAGAAGAATGCAAACATCAAATCAAACATGTTATGGTAAGTAAACAGCTATTGCCAGTAGTAGTTCTTGTTTCAAATTTACAGAATTAAGAGAGAGCTTAATGATAGCACACAACTCGAGAAAAGCTTTCCACACAATTAATCTGAGTTTACAATTTTTGCAGTGAAGGTTTGGACAAGATGACTATAGATTTAGCTACCAACTGTTAACACATGCAATACAATTGCAATTTGGACACTTTTGGGTGACACTTTCAAATGTCTTCTTCTATTGGAGGTTTAGCTTGTTGGACAATAAGCTAAGGGGACTGTCCTTATGTATAATACAGCTCTATTCGTCATTTGTATTAGCAATAGAAAACGGCCAAAAAAACAAAAGTGATGTCTAACAGATGTATTTAACATGACATGCTCACGTAATATTGATAGATGGCTGCAAAAAGCAGGAGACTTTCCCACAGGAGACTGAGGATGGAATCCAAGGTGAAAAAGCTTTCTGTTCTTATCATTTGACGTGGCATAGGTTGTGCAACATTAAGGGATCGTGATTTTAAGTCTGCCGCTGACTTTTTCCCTTTTTTTAACCATGTTTCTTTAGTGTCTAAATGTAATCAAACCGATGCGTTTGCTCACTCGCAATCCAGCATTTGAGTCTTTAGGACCAAAAGTAGTGTTATGCTAGTTGCCATTTTGGTGCCACTGTAACATTTAATAGTATGTTTGATAGCAATGTTTAATAGTGCAAAAAGAAAAATACATTTAATATTCTATTCCTGCTGTTACTCTTGAAACTGGAGCTAAATGGTTTGTATAACAAGATTTGTTTGCCAAAAGCTAGCCCACATTCCTTTTAGGCATTTATTATTCACATATTGTTAGATTTTCCTATTATATTGTCTAGCCTCTGTATATCCCCTACTGCCAAGGACATTATTTCAATTCAAAATAATTGAACACCCCAGTTAAAAATGAGCCTATTAGGAGCAAAAAGAACCAGAACTACTTTACAAAATATCTCTAGGCGTTGTTGCACTAAATGTGACTTTAGTTTTTGTCTTTTTGAGAGATAAGTAAGATGGCAGTGTTTTTCATGAAGAGCTTGCAGAGACTGTTCGGTAGATACATGCCAATATTAAAAAAATATTAACAAGCATTATATGCAACTGTCGTATTTCCCCATTTTGTTGTCCCTTGTGCCTTTATACACAATCCATTTTTGTGTGACTCAGTTCTGATATTTCAAAAGAGATGGGCATGATAATGAAAGGACACACTAAAAATCTCTGAGGCGATTGCTCATTCCTTATAGCCCCCATTGCCTCTGTATCAGATGGACACCTTTAATATTTGGACTTTCTACGTCAGTCTAGGATAAATCCCTAGCAACCACCATAGCAACATACTCTGAGTTCGACGTGAAATGCATGGCAAGTTCCCTCCTGCCACCAGCCAGAGAATAAAAGGGGGAGAGAAGAAAAAGAAGAAAGGCAAGCATGCTTGAAAGACCAAATTTAAGTGGAGCTGAGAATACATAATGATTCGCCACAGAAATGTTTATATCAATATCTGCACATGACTGTATATGTGACATATACCAAATCACAATACAAACTATAAAGCATACACAAGAGACAAGTTATGTGTAATACAGAAAAAAATACCTTGAAATTGTAAGTCACTTATATGACTTATATTTATGACAGAAATGTATAGATATTAGGGTGGCTGCCTCTTTTTATTAAGAAAGGTATATCTCAATATGAACATGTAACTACAAACAATTTAACGGTATTATGCTGACAAGTCACATCAGCATGCAATCTTTAGAGCCTACCAAACACAATCCGTGATCAAAAATAATAGCCCTGGACATCAAATATTAAACAAAATAAACCAGTTACATAGGCTAAACAAGTGGGCAGATACTGACAGTGGTATTTGTTGGTAATATTTTATCACTTGCATTGAATCCCTCCTTGTCAACTGTTGGACTGGTATAACTACATTGAGATGACGCCAAAATTCTTCTCTTGATATATTGTAGACAATACCATATGGCACAGCCCTCCTTGATAATTAAAAATATATATATTTGTAACAAATGACAAATAGCTACATTGGGCCATTTGTTCTCAACACTAAGTTTTAGACATTTGTATTGCTGTTGGGCTACTGGAATCCATTGTAATGGTTCTGAATCCAAATTAAATCATATAGTACTGTTCATCCTCAGAGCCACTGCATACAGAGGTTGAATGTGTGTGTTTTCTGTGTTACATTCCTTTGAAAAAAGAGATGTCCCTTTAATACACTGAGAAAAGATAAACCCAGCCCTCTCCGTGAGTATTTATTGCCAGTCGGGGCAAAACCACACTCACCAAGGTGCTCTGAGTAGCTATTAAACAAGTGTGGAGGCGACCTCTGGTTTTAAGAAGCTGTATCTCTGACAGCCAAAGCCACAGAGGCCATCCTAAATGGATTTCCTAAAGTTTCATTCAAGAAAATAAAAATGGAGAATAATTCATAGGCAAGGCTGTGTGAGAAAAGCTTTCGATCACGCACACCGGGCTACTTGAGTGCTTCCGAATTCCTGCTCTTTCTCTATGGAGAACTTGACTGGTAACCATGGTTCAAGAGAAAGCTTCACCAAAACAATTAGGAAACACATTTGATATTTTCCGTGCACTGTGAATTTTTTTCTAGCTTGTGATTTCTTCAGGAAAGTGTGGGAGCATCTGTATGGTTGCAATATGGCATCTTAAAAATCTTCATACTTTGCACACACACCAGAAACACACAGACACACAAATGCATGTCAATTAAAAAAGGAAAAGGTGTGAGAATTTGTCAGCAATCCTTCATAATATGCAAGATAATTAACACACAAATCAATAAATTAATGAATGGGAATTTGAAATGTGGATACCGTGAGTATTATTAGAATTACACATCTAAAAAGAACCACCATTCAGTGCAGCAATACCGTAACTATGCCAGGACTGCCAGCAGAACTAGAATGTATTTTACATATGTAAAAATCACGACTTATACATGTCTTCATGTAGTATAGTTATAATTAGGCTGTGATTTAAATAAATAATTACATACATACTTGCATAAATGAGAACCATTATCTGCCCTCTGTTCAAGAACACCACTAGCTGTGTCTGGTAGCCGCTCTGCTTTGAGGACTCCTAACTGGTAAATTCATTTTGTATGCACTGTATGCACTGCTGTGAGTTAAAGGGGTTTTAAAAAAAAGTACATTTAAATGAAAATCTACAAACTACCTTGACCCAAGAACTCACCCTTTGAAGTGACAGGGGCTTTGTGCAGCAAGTTGAAGAAGGCTCAAATGGTCCTAAATCAGCTAAATTGCATCTGATCTTAAATGCAATTAATGAACCTCACAAAGGAGGATTATGCTGACAGGGTTATTTTCAACAACAATGCAGCACCCACACAAATACTGTTCATGCAAACACTAACCCTTTTTAGTCCAAACACCCAACAGCTTTCTAACAAAACACCTTTAACACTAGCATCATTTAAGCGACTACTAAAGTACTGTTTAATGCGACAATGTTGTTTACCTTTCTTAAACATTGCTTTTTATGAACTTCTACACATTTCCCATTTTGGTCTGATCTCACCTAAATATATCTGTAATGTACATATAGTGCAGCAGCAATTTGAGGTTTGCCTCTTTGGTTTGATCCGAAGGCCCTGACAAGGATCTCAAACTGTCTGCGGGCAAATGAGAGCTGTCTGGTATTTCTCGGGGCAAAGCTAAATCAAATTACTCTAAGCAATGTTAATTTCAAGAAGCATTTCATTAAAAAGGAAAAGATAATCAGCAACAAAGACTCCATGCCCTTCTTACTAATCTAATAATGCTTCGTTTGTTTGCTTTAATCACATTTAACGATTAAGAAGCAGAGACAGGGCTAAGTCATGTAGACAGAGGGATCTCATAATCTGCCTGTCATGGCTGCCATCT
The DNA here is from genome assembly GCF_033026475.1 of Channa argus. Lineage (NCBI taxonomy): Eukaryota > Metazoa > Chordata > Actinopteri > Anabantiformes > Channidae > Channa > Channa argus. The sequence goes on from NC_090198.1 coordinate 23,133,787, forward strand.
GATTTCCTGCCATTCGTCACAGTGTGGATGGAGGGATGCGGATGGTGTTTCACCCCTCAGCTCATGTCTTGAGGTGCAATAACCCCAGGATGGGGAAGCTCATCTTCAGAAGAGAGGAGAAGGGGAGATTCACGTATCACCTTAATTGGAAAAGTTGCAGTACTGAACCCGTGCCACTGGTGGACATGGCTGTTAACTCCAAATTCCCCAAATTTGGGGCCAGGATGCTAAAAGAATAATCCTTGAGTTTCAGGCACAGTCTGAGATCAGGAAACATCTGTATAATGTTAATATGCAGATGTTTCCTGTCCTTTTAGTTTTCCATTTTAAGTGTACAATAAAACCCAACAGTAGGATAAATTATATCACGTATACTGTAATATGTTTCTTACATTTTTGTAATTTTTGTAAATTCTTGTAACCATTTTTGTAAGGGCAATGCTTAAAGTGGTGTTATTTTGCAAAGCATTAGAGGTATTGTGAGGTATACTGTAGTTCCGTGTCTTTGAACAGTAAAACCGTTAAGCGAACACCTTTATATTGCCTTCTCAACCCCCCACCCAAAAAAAAGAAAAGAAAAAAGAAAGTAATGTTCCCTCAAAATACAGACATGGTCTGCACTTCTATAGCACTTTTCTACCTATTGGCACTCAAGGAGCTTTACACTGCTTCTTATTCACCCATTTGCACTCTCAATCACACACTCATACACCGATGGGGGAGCTGCTATGCAGCTGACCAACACTCACCGGAAGCAACTAAGTTGGGGTTCAGCGTCTTGCTCAAGGACACTTTGACATGTGACCGGAGGAGCCGGGGATTGAACCAACAACTGTGAGATTGGTGGAAAACCGCTCTACCTTCCTGAGCCACAGCCGCCCAAGACACACCCCACAGACATGACATGTGACCAATGTCTATTAGTAAAGTGCTACCAGTCATGATGCGTCTCAGCACTGATTCAACAACTCTCTGGAACTGTACTGGATGGAAGGGCCACTATTCTGTCACAAGATATTCCCCTTTTTAGTGTTTTGATGATGGTGAGGAAAGCACTGTCTGACAGAGACACCCCCCCCCACGGTTCTTGCTGACACAGTCTCATCACATCCTGCAATGACATGCTCAGCCACCTGAGGAAGAGTTGCTCTTATGTAATATTATTTGTTAATGTACTATGTACAAAATAAAGTGTGACATATTGGACTGCAGCTTTGTGAAACTGTTGGAAACGAATTCTCAGTCAGAAAGTTATAATGGGTGTATCTGATACGGTTTAATTATGAATCCAATGTTGGATGGCATTCTATAGCCTATTTCACTGTTTCTAACTGATGCCTTATGTTTTTACAGCATTACTTTATAGAGAATATTTATGCAACTACTGTACAGAAGAACGTTTGCTGAATAAGGAATAAGCAATGAAAACACTTAGGTTGAATTTTAAAAAACCTCATCAGATCCTCCTCTTTCAGGCAAAAAAATAAAATAACTCATTCCTCATCAGTGGGTACTATCACATGAATGGAATCAATCAATTGTGTTCCGCTTAGCTTTGCTCTTCTTTGCTCTTCGTTTCCAAATCCAATCTCTTCCATGTCATCTCAGAGCACATTTATAAGGGCCCAGCCTCTTGATTATCTCCCTCCCTTGCCTCAACTCCCCCGCTGCTGCATGCTCCAATGTATTAAATTAAATGAGGTGTCTGTCCAGGTCACCCTCATTCCAGCCTCCCACACCCCCCTGCTCTCACTGCTGGTAATCAAGGGAGAGGACCCCTCCCTGCTGGTTTTGCGCCAGCCAGGCTGCATAAATTTGCATTAATAAGGGTTGAAAAGACCTGCAGTAAAGTAGGGAGGGAAGGACTGAAAGGAGTGAAAACAGAGGAGGGAGGGAGATAGAACTGCTGTTACAGCTTCAAACCCAACACCCACAAAAGGTTACATTTCTTTGTCATCTTACCATCTTGACTTTTGTACCCATCTTTCTACTTTGCACCCTAGATGCTCTCTTTCTACTGGCTCTCTTCTGCGGACAGGCTTGACAACCCTCAGAGGAGTAAAACAGTAGTGGCTTGGGTTCTGGCAATATATGAATCATAGATGAGGATGTGTGATCACTGTTAACATAATCCCATGGCTCAAGTGCAAAATTACTGCAGGGTGCCAACCTCTTTGTTGTTTATCAAATATTGATGCATACATAATTATTTAAACATAAATGCACAGATGATGAGAATATGTAGATATATTTCAGCAGCAGAGGCCTTTCTAGTATATGAAACCAAATTTGATTCTGGTGGTAGACTTAATTACCTAGGGGATACAAACAATTGACTTGTCACAATACAGCACTGAACATGTGATGTGTTGTATACTGACAATATTCCATGTATATTCAGTCAGTTGTGATTGTATGTGAAAGGGTGTTAAAGAAGCAGCATGGTGCATATCTTACTATTGTCATTTGCTTCTCTCTCTACTCCACTCCCTTTACTTATCTGTGACAGCTGTGACAATTATAGAAAGAAATTATCAAATCACTTCATTCTGCTGTTCCCCAAATTTAATTGCTTAATGCATCCTTTACTGCTGTACTGCTGCAACCCCCCCAACCCTCCCCATCTCATCACTCCTCCCTACACACACTTTCCTTTTTCATCTCCTCCACTGCCGCCTCATTTACCACCAAGTTCTTCCTGGTAATTAAAGTTGAACTACATGTAGGTCTCTAGTTTGAGGGTGGCAATTTGGCACAATCAGCCCATAACTACCCAGCACAGGGTTCTCTTTAAGTTTCACACAGGACCTAACTTAAACAAGATATCCCAATGATGTCTGAGTGATGCCGGAGTCCCAAACACTAACTTTCACGATGTAAGTGCGATGTAAAAGATGTAGGCATGCTATAAATATTCTGGTAAAAGTATGAAATTTTGAACACTGCATTACAACTGGTGATAGACACAATCAAGTGGCTAATGCTTTATTCTATGCAGAGAACCTCGGGTAGTCTTACTAATACTGTAGGAAAATAAAGATTTGGGAGGATGACAGGTTGGAATATGCATAAACAGTCTCCCTTTAGCACATATGAAAATTATCAGTGAGAAGCATAAACCTACTATTGAAAAGAACCGTGTTCTACAAAAAATAATATTGTTATTAGGGATGTCAAGAGCAGAGCATTAGCAAGCATAATTGTTTTTCTCAAAAGTAAGAGAGAGCAATCAACTAATTAAGTATGTCATGAGCATCCACAAATAACTTTTTCCATACAACAGACACAGGTAAGGGAAGTTAGCTTGCTGACAAGTTCTAGGTGGGCGTCCTGTCACCTGTTCAACTAACACATCATTGTGGTTACTTTATTTAGACTTTATCTCTTAGCTTATTTTTTAGTATTTCTGATGAATGATCAGTGATTATTTGAATATCTTGCAAACAGTTAGGCAATTTAAGGTCCTTAATGCTACCTGATTACCTCGTTACTAATGAGTGTTCAAGACACAATAGTCAGTCAGAAAAAGCCGCTTACCTGAGAATAGAGATAATGACTAAGATGGACACCTGGAAACTCTGTGGCTGGTAACCAAATCTAAATTAAGATGTAAATGCAGCACTACAAACAATCCCTCTGACCAACAAGCTGATATACACCCATGTAACTGTGATCTTTGAGATGCTTGAGTATATGTTCAACAAAAGCTATGAGGAGCGGTATCTTCCATGGAGGAAGTGGTTTGAGGCCAAGATCAAGGCAACACAGAGAGTTTAAAGTTACCCAGCTATCAGAATTGCAGAAAGGCATAATGGATAAAGTGGTACATCAGAGAAGTTGAAGTCAGGGTAATAGAATGGGAGCAGACCCACCAAGATTGGAGAGAGAACAATACTGGAAAAGCAAATAGGAAAAGGAATCATCACATAACAACTATGCCCAGTGACTAGTAGACCTGACAACAGACCACAGAAACCTTTCTGAACTAAATCCAGTACCCATCAAAATGGTTTCTTTAAGTATGAAGAGCTGGACAGCACCAGGCCCTGACATGATCAACGCCTACTGCTTAAACAAGCTAAGCTCACTCCATGAGCACCTGGGGGTACAAAAAAAGCAGCTACTTCATGGTTAACTGAAGGCCAGACAGTCCTGATCCTGCAGGACCCCCAGAAAGGAGCAGTTCCATCCAACTACCGCCCAATAACCTGCCTCTGTGCAACATGGGCTGAGAAAGGAATTGGTAGTAACACCAGAGGTGCAAAGCACCATCTACTGGTAGATGCCTTAGACTGCAAGACCAGACATACCAACCGGTGTTGCCTGGATTGCTTACAAGAAAGCCTACGACTCAATGACTTACATTTGGATTCTGAAATGCTTGGGACTATATAGGACTCTAAGGGCGTTCGTCAAGAACTCACTAAAGATGCAAACCTTAAAACAGTTGCACAAATCAACATTAGGTGTGGTATTTACCAAGGAGTTGCTCTGACCACGTTGAAACATCAACTCACTGATCCATACAACCAAGATAGGCAGCCAGGACATTGGAATGTCATTCCAACTGGATAAGTCAGACAGTAACAAGGAGGGGAAAGGTAGTCAGAACTGAGGGGATTGTACTACCAAAAGACAAGATAGCAGATGTTGAGGATAGCTACAAATACCTTGGAATCCTCTAGGCAAATAGTAACCATGAAGACACCACAATGATAGCAGCTACTACCAAGTACCTACAAACAGTGAGGCAAGTCCTGAGAAGTAACCTGAATGGGAAGAACAAAGTGCAGGCGATGAACACCTATGCCCTCCCGGTCATCAGGTACTCCGCTGGCATAATAAGCTGGAAAAAAATGGAGATAGAGGCCACTGATATCAAGACAAGAACGCTTCTTACAATGAATGGAGGCTTACACCCCAAATCCAGCATCCTGAGACCTTCCTGAGTGTCAGAGCCACTATTCCTGATGAAACAACCAAGACTTGTTTAGTGAATACCTCAGGCAGCAGAAACCAGAAGACCAGGACAGAAGGAATACCGTGGACAAACCCCTGCACGGTATGTATCACCATCAGATTGAAGAAGTGGCTCATATCGAAAAATCCTACCAGTTGCTGAACAAACCTGGATTGAAAGACAGTACAGAGGCCCTGATCCTGGGAGTGCAGGAGCAGGCTCTAGGTACAAGATCAATAGAGGCTGGGGTCTACCATACCAAGCAGGACTCCAAGTGCAGGCTGTGCAAAGATGCACAAGACAATCCAGCACATAACAAGATGGGGTGCAAGATGCTCGCAGGCAGGGCATACATGGAAAGCCATAAGCAAGTGGCTCCCATAGTGTATAGAAACATCTGCGCTGAATACGGGCTGGATGTCATCTATCTATCTATCTATCCATCTATCTACACACACAACACACACACACACACACATGATCCAGCAAAGCTACTCACATACACGCTGTACACGCATCTGCAATCAGCAATTATTCAGCTATACACCTCTCTTGACAGCAGTTTCAGGAGAGGCTGCTGTGAGGGCTCCAGGAAAGGCTGTTATTAAGCAGCAGCTCAGTGCATGTGCTTGAGAAACCGAGCACAATAAAAATTCCTACTCTTTAATTAACTTTTATGGCCAGTGAAGAGGACACGCTGACACCTGTCTTGTGCAGTACCACTGATTATTTCTTGCCTTGCACATCTGCACTTGTAGTATAAGTGGGTTGTGTGTGTGTGTGTGTGTGTGTGTGTGTGTGTGTGTGTGTGTGTGTGTGTGTGGTTGTTGCCCACACTGAGACAACTGCAGCAATCACCACAAAGCCTTTTCTCATCAAAGCCCGTGGTAACACAAAATCTACTTAAAATACAACAACATATACAACCATAAACAATACAGACATGAAATAACATACACGTTATTTGGAGCAAAACTATTAACACTTTTTCTTTTCACACACTTTAACATACCTTGCTGAATGCAGACCTAAGAGCTAATGCACACATTTGAACATAGACATGGTCACACAAAGACATTCACAGTTGCCAGGGTTGACACAAACTGGATCATCTAAAAATAGAAATGCATTTCAAAAGCACAGCAAAGTTTAGCAGCAGCTAGAAAAGTCCTAGCTCTACAGGGATTTTAATTAGTGTTTGTCATTCAACAGCATAGCAACCTACTTTCCTACTAATAAACAAAACCAGATTCCTTTTCATCATAAAAAACACACGTAGCTGGTGCTGATTGGAACAACTATATTTCTTCTCTGCTTAGTTTCATCCTCTCCATCTTGTCTTGCATAGTATGATAAAAGAAATGTAGGATAAAAGAAATGTGGAGACGCAGAAATTAAATCTGAGAGAAATTGTGAGACTGGGCCCACTATTAATAAGGTACAGTTTAGATTTGACATAGCAGTATACTGACCGGCCAGCCAGGGCAAACCTGGTGCAAGTTATAGTATGAGCCCGGATAAAAATGGGAGGGTTGCTGCAGGAAGGGCATCTGGCATAAAAACTCTGATTCTGAACTGCTGATTTTACACCGACATATATATTGTTCTTCTTAGGATAAAAACATTATTTATTATACCATGTCTTTCATTTATTTTACTGACATTAAATATACAACATTTCATACAGTGAGAAGTGAAGTGGCACTAGAATAAACAATAATGCATTTTACATAAAATGCCTGAATGGAAGTGAGGATTGTACAATCAGCTGTAGTCTTTACTAGTCAACACACCTAAGATCATGTTCACAAAAAATGCAGGGTGGGTTGCAGGGATGACTGTAAATGACATTTTACTCATGAATATTGTAACTTCAATCTTGATAGCTTTCATTTACAGGGACCTTATGGACATCAAACTTTATCTCCAAAACATCTAACATGAGCTGTCCCTCTGATGTCCTCATTCCTGATCCTGTCCATCCTCGTCACTCCCAAAGAGAACCTCAACATCTTAAGCTCTGCTACCTCCAGCTCTGCCTCCTTTCTTTTCATCAGTGCCACTGTCTCTGAGCCGTACAACATCGCTAGTCTCACCACCGTCTTGAACACCTTTCCTTTCATTCTTTCATTCGCTGATACTCTTATCACACAAACACCTGACACTTTACTCCACCTGTTTCCACCTGCTTGCACTCGCCTCTTCACCTCTTTTCCACACTCTCCGTTGCTCTGAACAGTTGATACAAAGCACTTAAAGTCCTGCACCTTCTTCACCTCTGCTCCCAGTAACCTCACCGTTCTACTTCGGTCCCTCTCATTCACACACGTATTCTGTCTTGCTGTGGCTAAGCTCTGCTTTCCAGAAGCAGGTGTGTGTGTGTGTGTGTGTGTGTGTGTGTACATATATAGACATAGACACACTCATTCACTGAACCCTTTGTAGCAATTGCAAAACAGGGCAAAAAAAAAAAAAAAACTGTATAAAGACAAAATCTTTGCAACAGTCTTCAGTTCTTAACACTGTCATCATTCTGCTCCTTGAGCTCATCTTTATTGCTGTACTTCCATAGCATAAGACTGAGTCTCAAATGCCAGCAGTTAAGTCTCCAACCTTACACAGCACTCACTAACCTTGAGGTTACAAGCAGCCACAAAACACCAGAACCTACCAATTCACAGAATTACAACTAGCACACAACGAGAATATTAAAAAACTATTTAAAAGGGGTTGATGATTATAAACATTCCATGAAGCCATTAGCAGTGCCCTTGTATTGTACACTTAAAGTTGACGGCTAGGAATGAGCTACAGAGATTATCTTCCAGAGCCGACATGCTGCAGCATCCAACCACAGTGCTGTAAACATTTCACTGCATCCCAACATGCTTTACTACCTTTAAAATGAGGATATGTGCATTTAATATTGACACATGCTGCTGCCAAAGCACATTACAACTGCCCTGTCCCCAGGTGTTACTACATTTGTTCACACAAATCCAGTGCCCCTTACTATCCTATGTTTTCTTACATGCACACAAACCTATCCAGTATAATATGGGCAAATATGCACACTCACATTCTGTATTAATATGAGTTCATTACCAGGTCAGGTTGGCCCATAGTGGAGGCACACTCAGTCGCAGCATCTCAAGACTAACCCTCCATCTGATCCTCCGATGCATTTTCGTTGTACACTTTCTATGTATATAGAAACACACGATGTTTAATCTATTCTTTTAAATATTAGGCGAGCAAACATCTGGATATTTTTAAAGTAATTTTAAAGTACATTTTTAGTACTGGATGATTTTTAATCAACTGCCTTTTTTCTGTCTACATGTTTTTTAAAGTATAGCAAAAATGGTAAAAAAAAACAAAAAAAAACAAAACTATAACAAAACAGTAACACCTACCAATAGTGATTGCACCTTAGGCTCTGAATGCTTCCAAAACAAAGGTGACCTACACTCTGCAGTGTCTCTGAACACACAATAATGGTTACTAAAAGAGAAAGAGACTTTCACATGGCAACACTGTGCATAAAACAAGCATCTTTTATGACGTGCAAGGCATCACTTCACTGAACATTAGTTCCAACACAAACAGATCTTACATCAGCTGCCAGTTACATTTTTCCATTTACTTTGTTTGTACCCATCTTTGGTACAAACACAAGTAGAATAAATAGAAATAGATTAAATGAAAACATTTAGAGCTGAATCCAGGTTGAATAAATAACTATGCCCTTATTTTTCTTTCCTTCCTTAAACCAATATCCGTAAAATAAATGTAAGCTAATCGACTAAAATATTACAAAGGAACTAGTTTACAAGAGCACACAGTTCTTCATATATGTAGCCTCTTGATTCTACTTTCAAATTGCATTTGATTGATGCATTTAACTTTAAAAAGTAAATTTTCTTTCAGGGTAGCATACCCCTGGACCACTCTGGAGAGTTCTTTTTCATATCACATATGACTTTTCTTGAGTGTGTTTTCATTGTCTTCCCCAGCGGCAACTACCAGTACTTGTTGCAACACAATAAACAACACACTCTAGAGAGGTGCAGGTGCTACTGATTAAGTAACAGAAGAGGAAGCAATACATTTTTAAATTTTGGCATTTTTCACATTGTTCAAAAAAAAAAAAAAGAACTAATTTGATGCATCGCCCAGCGCCATTGGGTGCAATAGTGCAATATTAAGCCATGAACTGCCTAAATGTAGGCATAATCTGCCCCAGCAGATTCAATAATCCATTGAACCACTGCTGTTCTTCGGGCAGCGTTGGGACACTTAGATCACTGCCCTGTTCAGCTCCTATTAGCAAAAAGTAAAATCCACAAAGCCTGTAGTTTGTAAAAAGGAAACCGTAAGGCAAGGCAAAAGCTGCAGATTTGCTTAGACTGGAGAGGCATGCAAGGCCTTACAAATTAAGACAGGCAATTTCCAAGGAAATTGTGTCAGAGAGCTGATAAACTGCAGAAAACGAAATAAATAAATAAAACAAATCGCTCAGAAGTTGCCAATCAGTGACAAAGAGAAAAATGTGATTAGAAGCAGAACAGCAAGACAGAAAGAAAGACGACGACAAAAAGAACCCAAGAGAAAGTAAAAAAGGAGACAATAGAATGATAAAAAGATGAATGAGAGAAAAAATTATAAAGAAGTAAAAAGAAAATAAGAAAGTTGACAGTTCAAAAAGACGAAAAACTACAAGACTAGTTTTTAAAAATTTGGGCATTAAAATCAAAGGAACAATTTTTATAATTTTTTATTTTGAATTTTAGGGATGGCAGCAGGGTGCTGTAGGGGTTCGGGCAGAAGAAGGTTGCGGGTCTGGTCTTTCTGTGTGGAGTCCCCATTTTCTCCCACAGTCCAAAGACATTCAGTTAGGTTAGTTAGTGACTCCAAAGTGGCCATAGATGTGAATGTGAGTGTGAATGGCTTTCTGTCTATGTCTCTCTGTTCTGGCCCTGAGATGGACTGTCCAGGGTGTACACCGCCCCATGACAGCTAAACAGGATACAAGCTGAGAGGATGAGGATCACACAAAAATTGGATATAGTTTTAAATGTTTGTGACTATGAACTGTGGCTCAGCAGGTAGAGCAGTTCTAGACCAATCCCAGGGTCGTTGGTTCCCAGCTCCTCCTGTCACATGTCAAAGTATCCTTGAGCAAGGCACTGAACCCTAACTTGGTTGCTTTCGGTGAGTGTAGGTCAGCTGCATAGCAGCTGCCCAATCAGTGTGTGAATTAGGTAATGAGAAGCAGTGCAAAGCACTTTTGGTGCCCGTAAGGTAGAAAGCACTATATAAGTTCAGACCATATACCATTTAATTTGTAAAACTTTTTGTTTTTGATTTATGTATGGATTGTGAACAAGTAGGCACTTGTTTATGTTTTTTTAACTTGCAAATCACTTTTTTGTATTATATTTTGTTTTTATTTCAAACCAAATTGCAGGAGGACATTTTTGGCACATCTCTTTCTGAACTTTAGGTAGAATATAAGACTCACCAAAGTGCACAAATCCTCACATTGATTGTGATCTATAAATCATGTTTGTGTGGATTTGTGTATGCACAGTTTTATAAATATTAAAAATTTTAGTAATATGCTGTATTTTGTTTACATGTAAATTTTTGTTATGGATCCCACGCACAGTTTTATAAATATTAATATTTTTTGCCCTGGTCACCAACTTAAACTATTTGTCGCTAGGATGCCCATGACATGATTATTATGCATTCACAACATCTTTGGATAGGCTCTTGTAAGATGGAGTTCTACAAGTCAAGTGCATGCACTTGGATTTCCCTTTAGATGTATTCACTTTCCTCATTCTGTTAACAGTATTATGCTCCTATTTTAATTCTACAAGCTGCAAAAGTGACAATGTGAAAATATAAATTAAACAAGATGCAGATGTGCAGTTGAATCAAACAATGACCAGAAAACATGCCTTAGCTGGAAGAAAAACATTGTCCCATTGACAAAGCAAATACGAATGGATGAAAGTTAAAGGGAGAGCCAACATGAGTTGTCTTAGTAAATTGTTGGGTCATCAAATGTTGCATAAATATACACCTTGGTATTTGATTCTAGTAATCTGAATCGTGGTGTTTTTATGATGGTGGTGGTGGGCTCTGTCTAACCCGTGAGTTAGAAATCTCCCATAGGCATTTAATTGGTTTTAATTTCTCTGCCAAATGTACTGTAAATGTAATATGTGGTGACTGCGAAGGCCAAAGCATTTAATCCACATTATTTTCAAACTCAGCAAACCATTAAGTGACCAATTGTGACCCGTCATCCAGGAAGAGACCATTCAGATAAAAATGTTTCATCCTAGGATTTCCCTCTATACGGACAAGTGGACCTAAACATATCAGCAAAATGCCCCTCTCAGCATTACAGAGCCACACAGGAGCCATACTCTTTTGAGAATATCGAGGAGTAGGAGTGGGCAATAGGACATTGCCATTCCTCACCTGTGATGGCTGATGGACGTCACGATTCTGAGCTTGCAGGAAATAGCCTTCTCTCGCACTCTCAGCATCTTCCCACAAAACCCCCGCTTCTCTTCCTGCACAAACTCACTCACTCACAAGCTCGGCATCATGGAGCGATTTCTCTGCAATGTAACATTAATGTTATTGACAAAGTTGCTAAAAGCCTTTCTTAAAACATGATAAAAAGCTGCAGACCGGGCAAGCAGTAGAATGAAAGGGGATCTCATAATGCGAAGCAATGCTTTTTCACCCACCCAAACTAAAACTAAACAAAGTCAAGCTAAAACTAACAAACATTCACCTGCAGAAGTCTACATACCAGAGCTTTTCATTACATTTATTCAGACAGTTGGCATTGTAGGGAACATCTGGATTTTGTTTTATAGCCCACTGTAAATTGTTTTTGGAACAAATGAAGCCAAACTCTTCACTACAGATTTATAGAAAGGAGTATACTGCAGCAGTAGGTTGGCGAGCTAGTAGAGCTCAATAGCAGAGATTTGAGTTTGACATGAATGTAAGGTATTTGCTAATAAGCCATAATACCAAGATTTTTAAGTATTCTTTATTATTTATATTTTATAATTAGATTTTTTTTCTCCTCCTCTAGCGGTAACCACCCAGATTATCAATGTCTTGTTAGACAACTACACACATGCGTGAAGGGCTACACCTGATTCTAAATGTGTTTCATTCACCTTTTTGGTTCTGCTCAGTGCCACGCCGGCCTACTTGGTGCTGACAGTCGGCACTATGTCGGCACTATGTGCTCTATTAGGTTTTAGTTATTTTATCCTTATTTCCCACTGTAGGCTCTATAGTTTGCCTTTCCCTCACTTTTACATGTATAATCTTGCAGCTTCTTTTTACCTTTGGTTTTTTTTACTCACAAATTGTTACGTTATATAGTAACATTTCCCAGTTTCACCCTTATTTGTTTTGGCAGAAGAACGTGCAACATTTTTCTGATCTCTCAGGTTTTGGGGTGTGTGTCTATCTCCAGGACTTCCAGTTGTTTCCAACCAGTCTTTACTCAGTTTTCAGGTGTGTGCTCCTTCCAGAGGCTAGAAATTGGAATAGTTGGTGAAAAAATTCTCTATGTGTGACCTGTCCAGTTGTTGACAGTCTTTCCTAGCCTTCAGGTGTGTCCCCAGCTTCAAGAAAGCGTCTTTCTGTTGTCATGAAGTGATAATGTTCACATAAAAAAACCCATTGACTTGGGGATGAGGGAACGGGAGGGAAGCTTATTTCTAGGTTTTAGGACTCATTCCTATTTCTTTATTTCCTCTCCTTGATTCATCCTTTTGGTACATTATTCATTGTACATCCAACGCTCACAAACTGGACAATCCAGGCTGTTTGCTCATGATGAGCTAAAGGCCACTATCCGAGCAACCTGGGCTCTCATAACACTTGAGCAGTGTGGAATGAATGTATACATTATACAAGTTTCACTTCTTGAATGGAATTAGTGAAATACATCAACTTTGTGAAGATATTCTAATTATTTGACCAGCACCTGTATACATGACATTAACGGGGTCTGAGCAGCTAGCTAACTAATAACTCACCCCTTTATGCTTTGACTGAATCAGCTGTCTGAATGTGGCTAATCGTCATTCTGAAAACTGGGGATTTCACTAATGATATTGTCTGATCCTTATACTGATGCACCATATACATCAAAGACACAGTCGGATGAACTTCTGAACTTCTATTGTTGAACCCAACAATAATTCCCTTTAGTTATACTTTTAATATAGTTTACATGATTTCTGAACATAGTAACGCATTACTGAAGAAGTAACTACTAATACTGATTAGGTTATGCATTATATTATAGCATTACCATATAAAGTATTATATATTATGTGTATACATTGCTTTTACCCTCAGCACTAAAAACTACAGCCCAAAGCCACTGCTTCAGAATCATGTGCATTGTATAGAATGAGACGTTTTTGAAAGGTGTATGAAGAGACAGGAAGAAAGAGGAGAGCCGGCAGAATTGACTGCAGACAAATAGAGAGGAGGTGAAGGAGTGGAATGAAATCGAGAGGGAGGGAAAAAGATGAGAGGAGAAATTAGGTTGTTATGTATATTGCTGGCAATTCGCACACGCACATTCCATCTGCGATCCCATCAGCTGTCAAATTGGGAAAGCAATGGGGATGTGAGAGCGGCAAGAATCTCAACAAGGCCTGAACTTGGCGCACCACTGAGACCTAATCAAAACACAATCATGTTCACTGCTAGAACAGATGCACACAAGCCCGCACCCATACACTCATTCTCTCCACTCACATTTACACCCAAGCAAACACCTAGTCACTCCTTCTCTTTTTCACACAAACACTTAAACAAATATACACATAATCATGTGCACACTCACAGAAAAATATTAACCTGCAGTCACACATGGGCACACACATTCTGTCCTATGCAATCAGACTTCGGCCTATTTCAAACTATCCACTGCTCCAAGGCGGAGAGATGACGTATGAAACTGGCCAGTTAAATACAGACTCTTATCTCTCGCCATGACCCATGGCTTGAGTTTATCTCCATTATACAGTGGTTCATTTCAAAACCTTCACCCCTGTTGGAGGTTATTGGTATGGAAGACGCAGACAGGAACTGTGGTTGCATAGTGTATAAGGATCAGCCCTAATGCTTCTTCCAACTTCAGCCTCAAGCATTTCTCCTTAATGCCCTGGCCTCCCGAACAGTCTATCTACAACCCTAAACAAGTCCAGAGACCATTCACTCAGGTGTGACGGCATCACGGCTGACCAGGTCCCAGGTCAGCATTCCCACTGTTAATCCACACATATAGACCAAGTGCTGACCACTAGCAAATCATTCCTGGCAGTCGGCTCAGCCAGTGAGACTATTATGGGGACCGGCCTCCAAATATAAAATGTGTATTTTATTATTTGTTATTTATTCACTTGATGTAAACAAGCATATTCCCTCGCACAGATGTCAGCGATAATATCAGATTTGTGTGGTCGGTGCAATAGTTTCGATCATGTTCCAGCATTAACATGAATATTGACTATCCAGGAGCCAAAAAAATCTTACTATGTGCCAAGTGCACACATTTCTGTTACTTCATTGGGTAAGAAGTGCTGGCTTTAAAACCTTTTCCTATTTACTCCCTTCAATTGAATTTGGCACCCTTTCCTGAAAGTACCAAGTAGGTGAGTTGCAGAGGCTCAGCTGTGTCAGAAACCCTATCAAATACTCTTGACTTCAGCAGCACAAGAGCAGACAATGGAAAAGCACACTAAAGATAAACCGATGACATGATAGTGATGCACAACAGACTTGACTTTGTAATACAGAGGTGCCATAAATAAAACTGAATACAGTATACCCTTGAAAAAAGAAACCAAAAAAAATGCGCCCTCTGCCTCTTCCTCTCGACATGATTTACACTGGTGTAGTTACACTGATAAGTGGATCTGTCAGATAGTGAAGAAAAATCAACCCACTTTCACATATGCAGACATCTTGTAGGAGGTTTGCGTAGAGTCTTAGTAGTTTGCACATAGATTACATTTCAATGACCTAAGATGGACGGAACACACTGTAATATTTCACTGACCAAGTATAAAACTGAACCCACTAAAACTGAGTTTGAGCTACTGTATAAAGCAGTGGTTCATTCATTAGTACCATGTCAACCAAGCACACAAAGGTCAACTAAATAATGGTTTCTCATCAGCATTACTAACAGGGCCTTCAGTTTGACATCAGGCCTCTGAAACAGGCAGTTGACCAAGCTAAGCAAATGAATTTTGTACTTCCTTCTTGACACTAGCCACTCTGAAGAAAATCAGAGCGGAAATCGCACATAGGCCCTGAGCTGGGTCCTGTGGGGCCAAGGAGCAGACTCGCCACAGAAGAGAATGAGAGGAAAGCAAAAAGAAATAGGAATCCTCTGTTCAGAAAAACTAACAGTAAATCTTTAGCACACATAAACTTAGCTGTCGTTTTGAAGACTATAGGTTTTAGGTTCTACAGTGGAGCTTCCACAGACAGAGGCCCAAAGCCTGGTATCCACTTAACACTGACACGCCACACCATGGCTTAGATGTCCCTTTTCTGACACAAGGTGCAGTGTTGCCGACTTCAACAGCCCTCTTTCTCGTGTCTTTACCTCTCATCTATTTGTTCCCGTTTGCAGTCCCTTTCTCTCAAGTGGAACAGAGTAAAAAGAGCTGAACGTTGGTGTCTGCTTACTGGGGCAAATGAACATTTGAAATGACAGAGGGTGATGCCGAATTGAGTGCTTGGGAAGATGCCTCAGAGCTAAGTGAAGGACCATTAGAGAGACAGTGATAAGATGCATGCATGCAGACAGTCCTACAGAGTGTTCACCTTGAACAGTCTGGTGTCATGTGCTGAGGAGGACTATCACACGGTGGGAGCACAGCATCAAACTCCAATCAAATTCCATTGCTGCTGACAGCCAATTCTAACTGATTCCTAAACACACACACACCAAAGGGTGGCATGACCTCCACACCCTGTTATTATTCATGGACAGTGACTAGCTATTACTTTGATACCTTCTCAGTTTGGCTGACATTCCTGTATTGGTCAACTAAGCAAAAAGCTTTCAAGAGCTACAGTGACAATGATGACCTGAAGGCTTCTTATCAAGAAAGACACTTTGGGTAAAAACAAATCATTGGGGAAAAGGAATGTATAAATAAAGTTCTGTATATATCACAGCTTTATAACATGCCATATAGAAGGATAGTTACCTGTCTTTTCTTATTGAAAACTTGCCAACAAAAGCCACTGCCACACAGATTTTTATATAGTTAAACTATTTTTGTTCCTGTGCGTGATACTTCAGAATAGTGGAATTATCGGATGGAATTGTCATGTAAGTGTGTATGTATGCATGTCCACAGTGTTGGACATGAGTAAGACGGGACCATGTGTTATAATGGAGTTAGATGAATGAAGACAGAAACATTTGCTCATATGTAGCTTCACTGTGCATCTGAAGAGGAACAAACAAAAGGTATTTTAGGAGAAAAAAATAAAGTTAGACATTCCCATTGAAGTAAAAGGGGAAAAAACTGTATAATTAAAAAAATAATAGATACAGTATCTGTGTAATGACATTGTCACACCTTTAATTAGTGGTGTAGATCCACTAAATGTTTTTAAGTCCAGGTCTCGTTAAACCAATATTGGGTAGATGAAAGGCACAGAAACAAGCAATAATGGATGATTATGGTTACTGGTGGTTGTGGGGTGAGGTGTTTTTTTTTTTTTCTCCACTCATCTTTGTGTCAACTTAATTTTTTAAAAGCACATTTCTCTCACTTACTGTGCTATGTTATATAGTTAGCATTAGATCCCAAGACTCTGAAGTATATTCTGGGGGAAATTACGTCTGTTTTCCCAACAAAAACGGAGTAGCTTTCCAACTACTCCAAAATTTAGGGGGCTGTTTTTTGTAACGTGCGTCTGATACCCTACTCTCTCACCAGACTCATTGGATAAAGCACAGCAACAGTATTTCCACCAAGTTGGCAACACTACACCTCTTAAAATACATAATGAAAATAAGGCTAAAGAGACATTTTGGGGTCTGGATACAAGCCTCTTTTGGTCCAAAAACAGAATGAAGTCCACTACTGACCACTGACCTAATGAATCACCTTTGTAGTTTTTGTTGATTCGCTCTTTCGGCTTTTCTTCTGTGGTAATGGAACTGCCTGAATGTGTGACAGGCTTAGCTAGTGGGATAACCATCTTGCTGTGTACGATCTTCTAAGAATGCCCCAACCTGGCTGCGAGAGAGTTTGAGCTTTTAGAGAGTTGCGAAAGTGCACGATGGAGGATTTGTAGCACGACACAAAATAACACCATCACTGCAAAAGAAATAGGGGCACAACAACCATTTTATCTCAATTATTTTGTTTTCTTAATCATTGGAGGCCATAATCATAATTGAAATTGAACCACGATTAATTGCTCAGCCCTATTAGACAGTAAAACTGAATATACTGTTTATAGTAGACTACATTGCAGCAGAAGATATCAAATGTTGATAAATCATGTTTTTACACATTACCAGTCCACTGACTTTGAGATGTTAACTTCCTGTTTACTAAATACTGACGTTCTTTGTTAAAGACTTGATTTAACAGATTTGACTGGGGGATTCTGAAAATGATTTGAGATTAGCTATAGGTTTTACCACAGAAGTGATCGCACTCTGGTCAAGCTGGAACTACAGAAAGACTTAGTCTACTCTGATATATAGAGGTGTTACAGCATGATGCTTTTTACTTCATATAAACTCTCTTTGTGTTTGCACACAGTGGTCTTGTGTTTCCTCATTGTTTTGCAAAGGCTATGCTGCCACTGACAACATGCACACAGACACTTGGATGAAAGTAGACACTAGAAAATTGTGTTTTCCATGAAGAAGTGTTTTGTTAAATGCTGGAGGCAGCACAAAATCTGACAAAAGGGGGCTACCTCATAAGTCTCTATGCACACAAACCCTGATGAAGCATGGCCATTGTGCCAGGATGTGTTGTTTATAATTTTATTGTCAGGTGTCTAAACCCTCTGGAATAAATGTGAATGACGTGAAATATTTGACAGGCACATTTCCTTCTTTGGAAGCTAACCTTGGGCATGTTCAACCTTGTTAGCTGCACCAGTGCAGGGGTAAAGAATCTGGCAGCAATTGGCCTTAGTTTGTCCCTTGTGGACATACACATACATGCTCAGTCAGTCTTCCTTTTATTCTTTCCTCTATCTCTTCTGCTGGTGTTTGCAGAGTTGGACATTTCTTAAATAATTTATGCTGTTAATAACCAGCTCTGTCTCTGTGGTATAGAGCAATTCTGTTCAAACATAGTTATGAATGTGTCTCTGTGTGTGACTATGGACAGCAGGATAAAAATGGGACACTGTTTGAACACTGAGGTGAAGGTGTATGAATGCCTATGTGATTGCAGTGTGAGTTATCACAGACTAGGGAGAATGGACTGGCGTGATAGTAAAGGGTGGTTGGAGGGTGGGCTCCTTTGTCAACATAGGGGAAACCACAGATTTCTTCCAACTGCATAGGAGCTGAAGGTCATGCAAAGATCATGCCTGTCCTAGCAGGCACAGGACAGACCAAACCTTGAATCAAAATGTAGATGCACACTATGTCAAAGCTTAGGTTATTGCACAGGATATACCAAAAATGTAGATGCAAACTATGTTATATTATGAGTTAATTATAAGATATAAAAATGTTTAAAAACACATATTTTTAAACAATATTCACAGAAAAAAAGATTCCACTGAGCATCAAAAGACAAATAATGGTGCAATCAACAGCCCTCTATAAAAATCACTTGGAGCAATTAGAGTCCTAATAACGAAGTGACTTAATGGCATCATATCATTATCATTCTCTAATCTTATTTTTCATTCTTTTATTATTTGCATCTTCATTCTCTTTGTTATAGTCAGCCATTCTGTCTGCATGAGCTTACCATTTTTTCAGCCTGTCTATCTGTCTCAAGATGGGAGGTGCAAGGAGGAGGAGGGGGCATGCTCACAGCAAGGATGACCTTGGCAAAAGTCTCATGATTTGAGAAGAGCTGCAATATCAATAATAATGGAGAAATTAATAAGCTGGTGCATTGGCCTGAGGGTTAGACTACAGGGGGTGTAGGTAGCAGGGGGCAGTGGTGGGCTGTAATAGGGCATGGCTGGAGGATGGCGGGAAAGAGAAGAAGGAGGAGGGGGGGTTAGGGCGATGTGGAAGAGGGGGTGGTAAGTGCACGATTTCCTTAGCAGCAGTGTGGTGCTGCAGTCCATGCTGTCACATGTCAAAGCAGGAGCAAATAAAAGGCAGCTCTTTTGATGAATATAAAACAGAGAGTCCTGCTGAGAAGCACTCTCCCTCCCTCCCTCCCTTTCTAATCACAGAGCTGCAGAGGCAGCGGGCTGCACCAATCTCCCCCAGCCCGGCACAAAATGAAAGAAGCAGAAACAAGGAGAACGGGGACAGAGAGAACATGCAATCACAACAAAGGCTGCTTTATAATAGCAATAAACATTTGTCCTCTTGAGACATCTGCACAGAATGATGGGTGCGGTGTGGCAAGATCTGGAATGGCATCAACACATTTTTACTCACAACCCAACCTGGGAAGGATTTACATCCTATCTCTAGGAATACGGTACATGCATTTGATCTATGAACAACAAACAGTCCACTACCCTATCACAGCTTTATTAACTTGCAAGGGAAAATATTCCCCAACAAGATGTTCAAAACAAGCATTACCTTATGGGCACAAGTCTAATTAACCCATCCTTCAGCAAAGCTGAAGTTCTGACTATGCTTCTGTTGAAAATATATACTCTCCCCCCCACTATGAAAATAATCCTAGATTAAGATTATCACATTATCTTATTCGCTTTTACAGACTGAAACAAAGGCACAAAAGTCTTTAACAGGAATCACTTTTCATACAGAAGGGCAATTCTTTCTAAAATCATTCAAATTCTCCTAGCTGACCTACCCATTACCGATAGTCACTGCTAAAATACTTTGGTGATTCAGACTGTGTAAAAGCACGGGCATCAAAGGCCATACTTGACAAATATTCCTCACGAATTAACAAAATGGAAAAAGGAAAACTATAATCATATGCACAGATCAGTCACTATAACCCGAATGAACAAATGTCAATCTCCAAAGTGGTCCCATCTACACAGCTTCCAAAGCTCACAAATCGTCATCACTGTAGTGAACCATAGCTCTGCTACTGTATCACTGCCTGGCCTCTCTTCCCCTGGGCAGTGCTCCTATACTGCTCCCCAGGCAGCGTTTCTGTGTGCCATCGAAGCCCACTCCCACCCAAGCCCTGAGCCTAGAAAGTGACACATGCATGGGTGTCGCTGCCGTTTCACCTCCTGCCTGCTGAAGTATGAGGCAATTTCCTGCGAGTGGCGCATAGTGAGAGAGAGTAGGAGGCTAGGAGCAGCCCAGCTCTGCTGCTCTCTTTGATACTGTCATGGAAGAGTAATGGGTCTGTGCAGCAACAGTCACCACCAAACTAATGTAGTGTGGCTTTGGTTCTACTTGCCAATGCATTCCCACAATAGTGAGTAAGAAGGAGATGGCAAGAAGACGGCCAAACTGAGAAGATTGGGAGAAAGGATAAGTCTATGCAGGAAAACAGGGAATCCTTCACAGTTAGCATTAATTAAAACACATATATGACAGGAACCTTTCTGTAATATTACAATTCATGCACAATTCCTCAACTCTCACTAACCAGAGGAGATGCTAGTTGATAGGCCTAACAGAAAAACCTGGATGTGCAAAAGCCAGCCCAGTTAGTTGGGACAGCTCTAACTAATCTTTACAATGATGTCAAGGTCACGTTGCTTTAGTGCATAAAGACAGAGCAGCTTATCACTGGAAGGATCTCAAATAATTGGGCAATCTACTTTCTCAGCAGCTATTACGGCCTCGTTCATTGTGGCCGACCTTGCAAATTTAATAACCAGAGAATGAAAAGTTGCCTTATCATTTTTGCATATTTTGTTTTCCACATTAAAATAAAAAAGCAAAAAAAACTGCTGTTTTTACAGACCTTCATACCGCTTTGGTTGAACTCTTGCCCTTCTTTCGGGTTACAGATGTAACTGCAATCTCATCTAGACATACTGCAATTATACAGAATTACAACCTGATTCAAATTACACAATATTATAATTCATTAGCGCTAGCTGATTGCCATAGTCTTTAGGCTGACTGCCAAATGTGTTGAGATGGCAAAAGAAAGTGTGTGAAGCCTAAGGCTAGAGGTTGTTAGAGAGGCACTGCTATTCTTCTCGGCCTTGGTTACCACACCGAGTCTAACCAGTGATACAACTGTGCAACTTATGCATAAAATATAGAGGTAGTGATTATATAAAAAGTTACAGAACCTCTGCACAACCCATACTGGTTCATTACAGCTCTAATATGCTAAATTTTCAGACTTACAGTTTTTATGTTTATATTTTTTGGAAATGGGGTTTCAGTCAGTATTGTCCCTGAACATATCCAAATAGTGCATTGTTTCAAGTGTTACACAAAAAAATGATGGAAGTTTTTTCAATAAAAAATAAATATGGAAGTTGTTTGCATTACATGGTGGTTTTGTGGTGAAACTATGAAATAATTTACATTTTAGTGACAAAAATAAGACAATTTAATTGGATTTATTTTATATATATTGCGATTTCAAAGTTACAAAAATCTGCTAATTTAAACCAACATCACCCACTCGTTTAAAATGCACTGAATGCCTTGGATCAAGTAAAGGGTGTTGCAACGTGCTTTCCGTATTTTCGGTCACACATGCGCGTTGCATTGCCATTTTCAAAAGCTGTGCCATGTGCGCTTCGCATCACATAACAGAATCACGTTGAATCTATTGCCATCCATTTATTAATCAGGAGACCACCAATGTTACTCACTTCCTAAATGCACAAAAATGTTTATATAAATTTCAAAAGCAATTATTGGTCATTTCTTTTGTGTTCTATTATTAGTTTGTAATTTGTCTTTAGAGATTTTACCTAATTCAGGTTAGTTAAATTTTTTTCTTGGTTTGGATTCATGTTTACCTTCCTGGTAACTTTACAGATGGGATATGGCAAAAATATAATTTATGCCAAATTACTCACCTGTTCTGAATAAGGTAAAGTGGCTTAAGTTGTATTTATTTTTTTAGGTTACATCAACTTAACAACATGTTGTTGAATTTAATTTGCTATTATTTTAACACGATTTCGTGGCACTGGTTGACAAAAAGAACAAGTATAAGTACTTGATTTCTTTGAGTGTAACAGCTATGACTTCTATGAAAGAAAGGAGCAAGAAAGAAAGAGAAAGGTTTGGGTGTTTTCCATATGGTTTCAATACAGTAATTCTAATTAATTAAATTAATTTGATATATCATCCAGCCCTACTTCCCTGTACTAAACTAATTTCCAGCTGAAAAACTCCTCTGATATCTGTGATGGCCACAACCTCGGCCACACCCCAAGTTGTTTGGTATTGTTTTCACTTACCTTTTTAATTTTACCATAGGTTTAGTTTCTTGCTTTAATTTCTCTTTTTCTCGAGTTACCATTGTGCTGGTCTGGGGATGTTGACCATTTAAATAAAAGATTGGGTAGAGGCCTTTATCAACTTTGATTACTGTTTATTGGGTCCGGACTGTACCAAGTACTCTGTTTGAGGCATGGAGGGGAAAATATGGGGAAAATGTTTCTTTAGTTGTTATAGGTTATTAAACTTTATTTCACATATTATTTTGTTATTGCTTTTGTATATTTAAAACATTGAATAATGTTATTAAACTGTTTGTCTAGTGTGTAGATAAATTGCTTAGTTTCAGTAATGTCTATCGCTCGTGTGTCATATTGGTTTGGCCAGCCAGTATATATGTTGCCCCTTGTGTGTTACTCAGGTTAGGTCAGTTTTTCTCTGTTGTGGTTGGAACTTATGTCGTAATTTCAGTTTGATAGTTTGAGTTTTGACCTCGTTTAGGGTCCACATTTTGTTAGTATTTAAAATTTCTTTGTATGTGTTACATTTGGGTAAATAAAACCCGTTTTCCTTTGAGACTTCTCCTGTGTCCTGCGTCTACCTGCTCAGTCCCTGACAATATCATTCTCTTTGTAAAGAACCTTGAATTGACATTCTTTAAGAAAAGTGCTAAACATTTTAAACAATATAGCAAAGAAAAATTAAGAATATAGAGACACAAAAAATAGTGTGCAAAAGTGTGGTGGATAAGGGAAAAGTTACGAGGCAGGGGCTGTCTGGAGCCAGTGGCCTGGGGAAGTCCAAAGAGAGATGAGCTGATGTGCACACTGCAGGGCATTGTCTGAGAGTGGGGGAGCTCCATAACAACTACTGAGGCCAAGTTTGTAGCATGATGGGTCACAACCTATCAGTGTCTGGCATGTTTATGTGTGTGTGTTTGAATGATGCATTTTTTTTAAATTGTGAAGAATGAAAACATAAAACAAAGGGTTAAAATAAAAGACTTTTTAAACATCTATGCCAGTGGTGGCTGCAGATGTTCTCAGGACCCATTTGTGAAATGTGGGGCAGATGTCTCTATAAAGGATTCTCTCCTTGAACATATACTGTCGCACTGATTTTCCCCATGAAGCCAGTCTCTGCATCTGTCTGATGCCAAGGCCTCCTACTCCCACTTTTCTTTGTTCACTGTTGACTTGTGCAACACTGTAACCCGGCTGCACTTTATACCCTTGTTCGTCTTTATCTACACCTTCCCTGAGCACAGCTTGGTAAAATCAGCCTTTCAATATTTATGCCCACAAATGTCCACATTTGAAGAGTTTTGTGTTTCTATAGGGGCTATTACACTATGCTCATTATTTTTGACCTGACAGTTGCTGCAGGAGACCCAGCAGTGTGCTTCAACTGGGTTTTCTAGTTCTTCTTAAACCTTTAAGTAGCCCCTTTGATCTCTCTCTACTGTGACAAAACAGCTCCACTGGGCCTCCTAAATGAACCACTCACAACTGAAAGCAGTGGACAACAACATTAAGTTGAGCTGGGAAGAAAATATGTAGATTACCCCCACCCAAAAAAAAAGGAAAATAGATGAAAGTACAGGGTCCTCAGTATAATTAACTACAATAAGCTGGAGGCATATGTGTGACTCAAAAATATAAAAGAAAAGATTTTGCAAGTATTTTTAACAAATTGCACCAAAAATTAGGGAGTTTGCTTAATAGCAGAAGAACATTTCATCTGTTAAAGGTTATTTGTTATCTCCAGGCACCAAGAAAATACTTCAATTGTCTTGATCTTTACAGGTTTTAGTGCCAATCATTAGCATGCTAGTCACTGATGATTTTCCAAATCTACAATGATGGGGAAAAGCACATGAAGAGTCATCTTGGGGTTCTAAAAGAGCTCTATTGTATGTGAGGAAAAATATACTTTTGACCTGAAATACAATACAAATCCAATCCACATAAGGTCTGTAAATTATAAACAAGTACAGGTTCCTTATAGTCTCACATTTAAGAGGCACACCCAAAGACCTGCTTTGTTCTCATAATTATAACAGGCAAATATTACATGAGGTCATTTTTTAATGGACTGCAGTCCTTGTTCCGATTTTAAAAGGATCAACAGAAAAACACTTCAATGTCAAACTGAACATCGCATAAATGCAAGATCGCACAACCCCATATCTAGGTCTCTTTAGTAAAATATACCTAGAAAACGGTAATATTTAAACATTATTTAAACACAAATCTGTACATATTTTTTATGATTTTCTAGCTGCATTCTTAAAAAAAGGAGACTGAAATAAAAAATATAAGGTCATCATAGCAATGCTATAACAACAAATCAAATGAGAGTCGAAGACTTTTGCACAGTACTAAAAAAAACTACTCTGTAGCAGCCAACTGGCTTTAGAAGTGACACAATTAGATAAAAAGAGATCACCCGAGTGCAGTGAATGAGTTTTAAGTGGCTGTACCTGATGCACATGTATATGGAAGGTCCAATTACTGGTGAAGCAGTATTCTGGCCAAAAGCTACACCATGTACATAAAAAACACTCACAGGCTATTGTAAAGCACAGGTCAGTGGGGGTTACAAGGTTATTTTAAAGTCCTTCATTTAATATACCTTGGTGTACAGTTGCCAAAAACAGGACATAACCATGCACATGGGACACTTTAAATTTAATTGGAAGAATCATAACTGAGTGATTCAGCCATTAAACTAAATTCTATGTTTAGCATACACCAAACTGCACACCATCTACAATCTGAAACATGTCTTCTCATAGTAATGTTCTTTTATGTTTTCTTTTACTTAAATTGTTTGCTCTCTTTGTACCTCATTTGCAAGTTACTTTGGATAAAAGCGTCTACAAAATGACATCAAGTGTGAATGTGAACATCTATGGAAGGAGATGTAACTCGCAGTTGGGAGAAGAGAGTGGTGCAATGAGTGTACACCTCATACTAATGTTTTTGTCTTATATTATTTAAAATAAAGTTGCATTAAAAATCAAATGCATGTTAGTCCTATTGAACACGGATTTGGAAATAACGGATGCCAATGTTTTAGGCCTGTCCAAACCTATTTTATTATAATGTATACAGCACGGTATTTCTAAAAAGCCGACATTCCAGGTATGTGGCATATTTATACTGAAAATCTTAACAGAGAGAGGCTAAAAGTGGCTTCACTGAATTGCAGGTAAAATTTACTAGCAACCTAATAAAGCATAACAATAATGTTTACAACATTTAAAAAAATTAAATTACTGAAATGACTAGGAAAAACAGTAACCCAGAAAATGCTTAAAACAGCTGTCAAGAGCTAAATTGTAGTGGTACTTCTCACCTAATACAGACTTGAGTCTGCTTATTTTTCCAAAGCGTACATGATGAGCATTTTTGGCTTTATGGCAGGCCTACATTTGTGCAGCCACACTCTCCAAACCTTTGCACATGCCAAAGAGTGATATTTTCATTCAGCAAGAAATCAAAATGATAGTTACTCCTTCTTAAGAATCCTATCTCAAAGTACATACAGGAAACATCAAAGTACTTACAGGGAGCATCAAAAGATACTGACTGGGTTACCAGGGGCCACAATGAGGCTCAGTGATAATCAGCATCAAAGCAGGGGCCAAGGGTGTGGGGACATCCATCAGCGAACTAGTACTGTAACATGTTCAGCAAAAATTAATACAAGAAGAAAGAAGTTCTAAATCTACAGCTGGGATAATTCACTGCTCTGAAATTGAAACATATCAATGGCTACCATTACCAAAAGGAGAAGGCAATTTTAGGGGGGCTGATGGCCTCTGCTGAAGGCAAGCCAGTGCAGCTGGGATTATGTCATTTGGTAAATTACAAATGATAGCCGCACGGTAAAATGACATAAAGAAAATAATAAAATAAAACATCTTATGGAGCCACAATGAGCGTACATTGGAAACATGCACTTCAGTAAACAAATAGCCAATGTCAATTATATGAAATTGGGCTAGGTATGGAGCATTTTTATTCCGGCACTGGTACAGTCAACCTTTTAATGGGGAGTTGTTAGGTAATAGTTATCTGTCTGTTGGCCCCCCAATTGAAATTTGAGCCAATCCTTTATACACAGATCCATTACGGAGTGGAAGTGCTGGTTTGCAGTTATCCGAGAGCAGCCTGCATTGCAGAGAGTCAAAGAGGTTCAGAGATTTATGGAATTCACGGTGTCTGTAACCCCAAGGTGGCCAGTGGTAGTGGCCAGACCTGACTGCAATCCTTTTGGCTACCTTCTTTATCCAGCTTTGCCATCCTGACAATCTAGTGTCAACTCAGAGACTCTGAAAATAGGCTTTACTCATACTGAGTAAAACCTGCGACCATACTGAGTAAAAGTAAGGGCAGCCTTTGGGATTACTCACATTATGCATACCAAAAGATTAGGCAGCAAGACTGCTGACTTATGATTTTCCTACACAACCTCAATTCCAAAAAAGTCTTGAAGATGTGAAAATGTAAACAAAACAGAGTGCAATAATTCACATATCTCATTAACCCATATTATTTCACAATAGAACATAAACAACATGGCAGCAACACATCTCAACAAAGTTCGAAGAGGAGCAACAAAAGGCTGGAAAAGTAATTGCCACAAATAAAAAACAAACATAGAAGCATTTGACAATTAATTAAGTTAATTGGCAACAGGTCAGTAAAATGACTGGGTATAAAAGGAGCATTTCAGAGAGGCAGAGACTCTGGAATGTAAAGATGGGCAGAGGTTCACTAATCTTTAATCTTTGAAGTTCCCACTAAGTCACACAGGTACTCAGGTGACCTGAGCGTTACATGTAATAACCAGAATATTAAAGTTAATTCTAAAACTAACAGGGAACCAATGTAAGGAAGCTAAAATTGGGGTAATGTGAATGTTTTTGTGATTTTGTCAGCAGCCTGGCAGCAGCGTTCTGCACCAGATGGAGACACTCTATTGCTGTTTTGCTGAGACATGTGAAAAGAGAATTCCCATAATCAAGATGTGATGATACAAAAGCATGAATGATAACTTCAAGTTCAAAGTTAGACACAATGGACCTAAGTTTGGCAATGTTTTTTAAGTGAAAGAAACATGTACAGGTCAAGGCATTGATGTGATCATCAAGATTCACATCCTGATCAAAAACCAGACCTGTTTTGTGTGAGTGAAAATATGGCAGAGGCAGTTACTGCACTCTGGAGCTGTTTAAGCCTAAGGACTGTGTGTGAAGTGGGGTCACCTTTTTATTTTGAAGAGTGCTGAGGACAACTTCAACAAAGATGGTCACCTTGTCTACAGCACATGCAGAAATAAAGTTGCTGCAAAAGGGGGCAACACTTTTAACCTTGTGATTTTCGAACCGTATGATTCAAAGTGACCACCATGATGTAGAGAATTGTCATATGTCAGGGTTTTTGTCTAGCTTGCGTGTCATTAAAGTAAACTGAATTATGCTTAAATAGGACAATTCATGTAGCGTTTTACAACTAAAAAGCATCAATGTTTGAGTGAGTACTGAATTGCAAAGTTAACTGGATTTGCCTCCCTACACTCCGAGGCACCAGCTCCCCCTCATCCTCTCTCTGTATTATGTGTCTGTGAGTTGCAGATCAGAAGAACTGAGAGCCAAATGGTCTATTTAAATCTTGGTAGGCACAAACACCTCTGTCCTCTATATTTGTCAAATTTATGACATTTGTATACTCAAACACAACACATAGGATTGCGTGTGTGTGCATACCATAGATGGTTATCGATGATGATAATAATAATAATAATAATAATAATAATAATAATAATAATAATGTAGTCAGGCAGTGTAAGAGGAAGGCTTTGACTGTTGTCTATGCTTATGCATTAAACAAACTATTGAGAACATGTCCTTCTTTGAGAATTTGGGGGACTCTATTTCTACTCTCTATTTAAAGGGCAACAATGAAAAAACTTGGAGGGGTTTTATTAGGAAGTACAGTCCAACTGATCTGAACCCAAGTTGTGCTTTGGTTTTAGTTATTTTTTGTTCATAAGTGTACTTAGGTTTGGAACACCTTAGGTCTAAGACTGACGAACAACTTGTGATTGTGTATTCGGAAAGGCAGTGGTAGGTCTTACACACTCAGGTGAGGAGAGGTGTGGGGCTGTCAATTAGTCACCACCTGGTGGCGAGTTGTATTAGATGGTGTGGAAGAGACTGCCAGACAGAAGTGGTAAAGCCAAATGTGTATTAGAATGACTATTGAAACCCTCTGCATGAGTTCTTTAAAATATTACGTCCGAAGAATAGAGATTGGGGACATGGATTGCAGGCATTCACAAGGTTCCTAGGGCCTTAGAACCTGGGAACCTGCCGATGGACATAATCAGGATAACAGGCAAAAAACCGAGACCTTCAGGTATCCTGGCGTAGCAGATGCTGATAATGCAAATAATGTGTACAGTAAATGTCTTCTTGTTGAAATTGATTTCATAAAACTATTATACAAAACTGTATAATTTAGGAACTAGTATTAAACTAAACAGACCATTGTTTGTTAGTTTCTGTACAAGCATTCAATTTTTTTAAATACTCAGTTCTAGTTTGTTAGGTACAATAATCTAAAACTATGACAGTTTTATTTAGCAGTCCTAAAGTACATTGTCTTTCATTAAGGTAAAAACTACTTCCATTGCAAAATAAAGGATTTGTAGAATATTGTTATTTTCTTTTTGTTAAAATGGATTTTGGTATATTGGTATTGAAAAAGGTATAATTTAGGAATTGGTATCAATTGGTATCAAAGTCAAGGTATTTGTATCAGTATCAACTTTTTTTTTTTTTTTTTTTTAAACCAAACCCAGCCCTAGTTGTGGTAGAAGTTTGGAACGACTATGGAGAAGGACTTTCAGTTGGCCTTAACTAGATTCTGGCACACTATCAGAGAAATTGGTAATGAATTGGAAAGCAGGCCTTGACCTGGGATGTACAGAAAGTGAGAAGAACTGCTGACTTACTGGGGAAGCATATCTGAAGAACTCCTGGCAGCGACTTGTCAAGATGCTCTTCAGCAGCGACACTACCAAATGTGGATTCAATCATCCTGAAGGGCTGGAGGCTTTTACACATTGTTGGGTTGCCTTGGCTGGAACACCTCTACACACCTCTTGTAGATTTGATGAAGGCCAAGTACCAATTCTATCTGGGGCTGACTGTTCCCGGACATTGGTTACTAGTCAAAATCTGGATAACTGAAGTGAGAGTTGTTTCTGTATTTAAACACACTCCCAGGTAGTGTTGGCCTCTGTCAGCTCTGTCCCTTGTCCCGATCACATTTTCGATTTTCATAACGCTGTTCATTAAAAATTTAAAGTGCAGCCAGGGGTTGTGGGGAAGAGTGTGTCAGGTTTGGGGACTTCAGAAGCCACATCATCTGCTTTTTGCAGTTGATGTGGTTTTGTAAGCACAATCAGAACATGACCTTCATCATGCAGACAGGAGGTTTGCAGCATAGTGTGAAATTGCAGGGACTATAGCAGCTCCAAATCTGAGGACATGGTTCTCTGCCAGAAGATAGAGGATTGGGTTGGGAATGAGTCACTACCCCCAAGTGAAGTTCAAGAATCTCAGGATCTGGTCCATAAGTGAGGTTAAAATGGAGCATGAGATTGACAGGTGGGGTGAGTTTTGTCCATAGGGTGGCCAGGCTAAATCTTAATTAATGGGTACAGAATTTGGACTTACAGAGAGAGTTTGGAGTAGAGCTGTTGCTCTTCCTCGCTGAAAGAAGCCAGTTGAGGTGTTACAGGCATCTCGTAAGGGAGCATCCTTGCTTTATACAAGACTCAGGATCCCCCAGAGCTGCTGGAATACATTGCTGGGGAGAGGGACATCTGGACTAAATCGCTGAACCTGCTACCTCCACAACTTGACTCGAGATAATAGATGGTTGGATTACATGAAACATTAAAATAAATTCACCTGGCTGCTGGTCAACCTCGCTTCAGGTTTGCATACTTTAAAACATGTCAGACAGCAAGCAGATAATGATTTACTGACAAAATAAATGGGTTGAGAGAAAGAGAGAAAGAGAGAGAGAGAGAGAGAGTGAGAGAGCACACACACCAGTGGGCAAGTGAGTGGCAGAGAGATGTCGTACAGAGATCATGTACAGAGTAGGAAGGGAGGAGCTTTTATTGCTGGAGACTGTAATGCAAACCCTGAGTGGCTGCTTTGGCCCTGCAAAGAACTGTTGGAGTTGATGAGGTATTCCAGCTGAATAATATACATCGCTGGCCACAGGC
The DNA here is from genome assembly GCF_033026475.1 of Channa argus. Taxonomy (NCBI): domain Eukaryota; kingdom Metazoa; phylum Chordata; class Actinopteri; order Anabantiformes; family Channidae; genus Channa; species Channa argus. Next base: position 23,164,674 of record NC_090198.1, read on the forward strand.
AAGAAATGTCCATTAGTTACAGGGGTTCCTGTAATGCCCAGCTCTAGTACATTATTTCCAAATGGATCAGTCAGCGTTGTGCAGCACAGATAAATTCTAATGCTTAAGATCTGTAATGCATACTCTCACTGCTGCTATATTACACTGCAGGTTAGGAGGGCAGGAAGAGAGAGGGGGGAAAAATGTAATTTATTTTTCACTGCAGCCAGTATTCTTCCCATTAGCTTCAAACGTGAGATAAGTTATGGACTTTAACGAGCACCTTTAGCTACCAGAGCACGCTACACACAAGACTGCAGGCAGAAGAGGTTGTCTATGGAGAGAGAAGAGACTAGTATAATGGATATGTGTCACTGATGACTAAACACAAACACTACTGTCCTCCGAGATCAAAATGCAGTTTTCACATAATTAGTTTTTAAAATGACACTCATTTCAAATACATAGAAATTCTTATGTTTCATTTGTAGGTACCACTTCTGTACACAGTATACGTATGAAATAACTTAAGTGGCTTAGTTGTCACGCAAATTACAACAATCTACTGTCTAAGGGGAAAAAAATAAAACTATGTCAATATTGAATTCAATTAAAAAGGTTTCACATCGCACTGAAGAAAGAAAAACAAACTTCAAATTGGGATGCCTGAGTAGAAGGAGTAGAAGTAACCAAGTGATGAGCCAAAGCCTCATCATTCATTACACACACATTCCGTATATTTCTCCATCTGCCTCTGCCATAGCTGAAAAATCCACAAGTATTACAGGAATACATTAGGACAAAGTTATTCTCTGTTGTGTTTACATGAACACCTTCCTCCTTTTTTTTTTCCTGTTTTACCAGCCTTGAGCTGTCTGTCCCTTGGAATACATCTTAGTGTCAGTTATCGACAAGTTACTAATTAGCTGTGGGCCTGCAAGATTTCCCTTCAGCTGTAGTGGGAAATTAAACATGCATGATCAATACGCTGTCTAATGTCCCGCTATCATTTGTAGCCATCTGTTCAAACTTGAAGTACTTAATCAAACATTTCTTTTTCCATATACTTAATAGCTATTTATGCATTTTATGGTGACCCTCTTTATTAACCTAACATTTGATAAAAACACTCGCTAATAGTTGCAGCCCACATTTGCTCATTCAATGTATCCAGAGTCATCATAAAACAGCATTTAATATTTCATTATTTTGGTAAACACTTCCAATTGAGTTAGTCAACAGCTAAACATAATCATAATCCACACATCTTTTTCAGTAACAACATTTTCAAATGAATTACAGGGATTCTTAAACTACAGGGGGAATTTAAAATGAACAAAAAGTATTTATGATTTAATAGAATGTCATGGATCAATAAATTTAACACAAACACACACACAGCTACTATTGCTTTCATGTTCAGTAAGACCTAGACAAAGACAATTCATACTTAAAATAGGTTAATGCCTAAATCCTTTTATCTTAAATGCATCCACAGGATTCAGGGTTAATCTTTCAAAGTTGTATCTTTATTTTACCAGAACCACGTGTGCATGTGTGAGTACATACAAATCATGCTTCCATTTACTGCGGCATGTTGAGCCTGCTTAATACAGCCATTTGGGAAAGAGACATGGCAGTGTGAATGGTTACCTCTGTCACTTGTCGCCTGGTTTATTGTGCATGTGAGGGCAGGGGCCTTTGAAAGCATTTGCTGGCAAGAGTGGAATCCAGGGGAGTAAGGTAGTAGACATGCACAGATTCTCATTTAAAGACACTGCACATACCTGCAAAACAATAGGAGCCACTAGGAACGTGAGAATATTATTACGCCAGGATGGTATTTATCTGCTGTGGACTCTCAAATACAAGACAATGACAAATACACAGACCAGGACTTTGTGTAGACGAAGAAAATTCTTTAAGTTACAAGTTGATGAAAATCCTTTTAATGCACACTTTGCTATACATGAAAATGCTAAAAAGCAGTGATTTAAATTCGAAGTAGCCACACAGTTTTCAGAAATATCCACACATTTGCATTAAGTTTGTATCTATGTCTCTGTCTCCTAGCATCCATCTCCAACTTGAAGAGGGCAAATTGACAGGAGTAGTTTGCAATCTAAAAACGCCTCAAAGAAACTCAGGAATGGAATGCACCTTAGTTACTATATGTTACATGTATGTGTACATACATTTCAGAATCATACAGCATGTACGTAACATACATACAACATACATTATTACTGTATTATTTAAGTTGGAGTAGTAATTTTTCTCTAAATTAGCACTGATTTTTCAGGTCATGTTGCCTCATGCTACCTCAACCGTACTCCTTCACCTAGGGTTTTGTATTTCCAGCTGAGACTGTATATTTTTATGCCGTAATTCCTGTATAGTTTTTTAGTATATTGAGTGCCTTTTCTTCAGACTTGTGTCATACCCTGCATGTGCACACAACTGTGCAAAAGTTCATCTGCAAATATAGTATACACCTGTACCTGTGCAAATGGCAAATTTAACATACAATAGAGAATCAGCCAACTAAAAACATTACAGCTTAGTGCAAAGATAATATGATACATGATGTGTTATTGTAGAAATGAAGCAAGGAATATGTAATAAAGTTCAGGTGAGCAATCTGTCCTGTTACAAAATAACTACGTCAGAGGAGAATCATTGTAAAGTGTGATGGCTGTTGGTGGGAATGACTTCCTGTATGATATTTGTCATATTGTAGCTGAAGAAGGCTCTTGCAAAAGGTGTTCTTCTGCAGGTCATGGAGAGAAATGTCAGCTCTTCTTCATAAGGTTTAGCAGTTACTGTGACTTCCTCCTGTCTTCAACAAACTGCATGGGTACATGAGACGTTAACAGCGCAGTGCCAGCCTTACTCTTCAGTTTGTTGGTGTCCCTGGCTCAGATACTGCTGTCCCAGGAGATAGCAACAAAGATACCAAAATAAAAGCATCTCCTTAAATACTATGAAAGCTGGGAAAGCCCCCACCTGAGAAGGTGATGGTAAGTGGTTTACAAAAGGTATATTCAAATACCTAACATTAAATTAAACTTGAACTATGGAGGTCATAACCTTACTGAGAAATATTCATTTTCATTAATATTTCTACTACTACTCGGAGTTTGCTTGTCAGTTTTGCAGGGTTCCTTGGACAACTGTGTGACACAGTAAATGAAGGCCTGATCATATCAACCTCACATTTTACAGAACTTGAGTGACAAATTGTGGGAGAGAGAGCACACTAAGTTAATGCTAAGACAATGAGTGCTTTATACAAGCAAAGCCTTTATTTATGTGAAGAAAACTCTGGGAAACACCAGATTCAGCAAACACACAGCAATACACTCATAAATACAACATCTTCAGCAATTTTATTTTAGTTATGTGCTTTCTAGGATGTAAACAAAGACACATTTTTTAAAATGTTTTTCCTAAACCAAAAAGAAGAGGGTATTCAAAATGGATAATCAAGTATATCATTATATATGAAGAGCACAAGCTTTGATAACATTACACTGACTGGCTCCATTACTCATTGATGGACCATATTTATGGATAAAACCATTTGCGTCTCTGTGATTTCAGATGCAGTTACCCAGAATGGTAAAACCATCATGCTAGTGGAACAAGACTGCCACTTTTATGAGAAGACCTTGTGCTGAAATAAATTCTCACCTACTAATATGCACTAAGGGCTTAAAGGGGACCATGAATATGAAGCTATCTTCAAGTGAAGGTGGCAATCTAACCTTGATTCTCATTTATGCCTTTAAAAAAAAAATAAATAAAAATCACTTGGTACCATCATATTTTAAATATATGCTGCTACTAGCTCATAAATTGTGAGGTTTATTATGCTGCTTGATTAACCCCATCACCACTACATTCGCATGTTAACCTTTCATCAGATTTTATGCTCATAATTTGAAAGATTAGATGTATTAAGTAATTGAAAATATTGACTTCTAAATGCAACTAAGAAAAAATATACAACAAATTAGTATAAAGAACAGAATGTTTAACATTTAATACATTTCAAAAGGTTAACTAATATCTTAGCTATAGAGAAATTTTACTCTTAATTTTAGTACTTCACTTTCAATTTCAGATTTCAAGTAGTTTATAGCAAAAAGAGTTGTCTATATGTTGCAGCCTGCACAATTTTTAACATGACAGTTGCATGTTACTTAATCAGTTGTATTGTGAATTTTGAGAAGGAAAAACAATATAACAAAAATACATCCAATAGATGGAGCAACACTTATGATTTTATTCAAATATTTAAACAAAGACACTGAGTATAAAGGATATTAACTTTCATACAATGAAATACAAAAAAAAAAAAGAAAAAGAAAAATACTGATACTGTTATTCCAAATATGAACTAATTATAATAATCTTAGAATCTGATTCTCAATGCCTGTATTCCTTAATGATATACAAACTTTGAACAGAAAACCATAGACATAAGTATAAGTACTCGACCTCCACACTGACGACCATAGCAATAAGCGTCAATCAGGTCTACACTATAATCACTGGGTCTTGTGGCGGTTACATAACTTGGGTACCTTGACTCCATGCAGGTGGCATCTCTTTGGCAACCTCTGCATTTCCTACAAAGCAGTTCTCTCCACTAGTCTCTGCAACTCTGCTGCCACCACAGGGCCTCTCCCCCCTCGATACAGATGCAGCCACAGATGGCCTCTGCATTACACTTTCATCCTGTTGACATCTGACCACCTGCTCTCTAGATCTAAACCCCTCCAATCTCCTTCAACAGTTGCAACCACACTAATGCCAGGGGTATTCCATTTTTGGCCAAGACCCCAGAAGGAGCAGTCTTCAATCAACTCTCAGACTTTCTTTCCCAACCTCAAGGTCAACTAGTCTGGCTTCAAGAATAGTCATTCCACAGAACCAGGATTCCTGATAGTCATAGAATCGCAAACAGTCTTTGGTCTTTATCTAACTCGATCTATCTGCAGCCTTTGACTCCGTGAAGCATCAGATCCTCTTGTCCGCACTCTCTGACTTGGGCATCTCTGGATCAGCTCTAGCCTGGCTTCGTTCTTAATTATCGGGATAAACCTTCAAGGTATCCTGGCAGAGGCATGTTTCTAACTCTCATAGCTTCTCTACAGGTGTGCCACAGGGCTCAGTTCTTGGTCCTCTTCTCTTTCCATCTATACTACATCCCTGGGTTCTATCATCTGCTCACATTACATTTCCTATCAGAGCTCTTCCTGTCCTTTCCACCGGATGACTCCAATCGCTTATCACACATTTCTGTCTGTCTCTCTGACATCTCTGCTTGGATGAGAGAGAGACATCTTCAGCTCAACCTCTCCAAGACCTAAGTTCTTTTCTTCATAGCCAGAGCTTCGACACAACACAACATCATTTCTGCTCTTTCTTACACTTGTCTCTAAAGAAATTGAAACACTTCTTCTGATAGGACTGCATCTGCCAAATGATTGAATGTAAAAGGTAAAACAAAGTTAAAACTGTTCCTGAGATGCCAGAGTTTGTACCATAGCATTTGCTATGGATGGGTACCAATTTCATTTAGAATCTGTTCTCAAATCCATCAGTTCCATTTTTACTCAGGTTCTAAGTTGCTAAAATATCTGGATTTGTTAAGCTCCCTCGTTAAATGAATCTCTTGTTCTAGCTCAATTTAGTTACCCATTTACCTAAAATGTCTCTAAACTACCTTAAGCAACAAAAAATTAAAGGTTGATTACACAGATTTGAGTTCTCTTTTGTAAACAAACTTTGTTATCAGCGGGTTTTTTCTGTGTCATGGTGTAAATAAAGCTTGGCTCCTTCCAGCTGCTTGCCCTCCAATGGATCTATACCTAATCCAGGGACACACACGGTTATGTTCATACTATAATTGCAGATAGAGACACATATGCTTACAACCAAACATAATAGAAACCGTGTACAGTAGCAATAGTGAAAAGAAGCACTCCTCTGTGTAAATGTATTTGACTGAACAAAAAAAGTAAACAAAATTAAAACATTCTGTGTAATTGCTGAACAGTGTCAATGAAGTTGAAGTAGACATTATGTTATCTGTATGGAATGAGCTGCTACCGTTTACCCTTTCGGCACATGTGCTGTTGGTTCACTAGGCCTGTGGACAGTCTATGCGGACATTAATTTTTGGCCTACACAGTCCATAGAGAGGCCGTCTAGACACTCATGGACTATAGAGTTGACAAAATTTATGTCATGAATACAAACACTGACACGTGGATGTCGAAAGTATGAATTGGCCCTAATGCATTAGAGGCACAAACTAAGGATACAGATCCGCAGATTTCAAACATCAATATCCACCATCACTACATCATAGTTAATATTAGCATTAACATAAGATGTGGATGTAGTCGTTGTGCTATCCAGATATAGAGGAGTAGTTTGTACTGGTATGTTACTGATTTTATCATGAATCTCTTCATTGTTTTTGCAGAGTTCAAAATACTTTCAAAGCTTGGAGTTAGCTAGCTAGTGGGCTAGCTTCTCACATGTTTCTTTACAGGATTGTGGTCACTAGAAGTTAGTTTGTGACTAGATGCTGATAGAAAATGGTGTGTGTCACTCACTCACTCTCACACACATATACTGACGTATAGATTTTCAACAGATTTTCTACATACTTTGGTCCGAATCTGTAGTTCTTAACTAATGCCAACACAGTTTAAACAAGTTTTTGCAGTCACACATCGCATACAAGTCCACATATTCCACATATAAATGAGACATTCATTAGAGATAATGAAAGTTCTGTGCTGTATAATAAGCTGCCAGTTGAATGTTAATTCCGGAAAATAATTGCTTGCATGAACGCATACAGAAAATTAATCTTGGCAATTTCAGTGCATCATTGCACACAAGGAAAAATGTAAATACAAAATGCAGACTGAGCACAGTAAAAAAGCAATACACAAACACAATCAAGTGCAAAAGAAAAAAATAGCTAACAACATGCATCGTAAAGGTGAAATTGCCCAACATAAGAGAAGAATCAATTTTTCCACGAGTCCCTTCTTCTAACATACAACAGAGAAAGTAATACCTTCCACTGATTTAAGCATGTTTGTGTCTGTGAGCATTTTCTGTAATTAGAATTGACACATCATGTTGACTACAGTAATAAAATCTCTGTCTGCTTCTTACATATGCCCTTACACACACACACACACACACACACACTCTCTCTCTCCAACGAGGACAGAACCGATGCCCCTTTAGGCTCAGGGGGCAGGCACACTCACTGTTTGTGTACACTGGTTGGTCTTGGCACAAACACCTTTCTACAATCACAAGCTCGGTAGTGTCCCAAGTGTGAGAAAACAAAGAAAAGGTGCATTTTGCCTTCCAGCAGAGAAAAAGCTGATTTCTGTGAGAACAGGCCCTGGCAATTAACTCAAATAGACAAAAAAAAAAAAAAAAATGTTTTTTGGGTTTTTTTTGTTTTCAAAAGTCATGTCCTCAATTAAGGCATTTCTCCACTGCAATCCACAGAGGTTTTTTTCCTCCAGAACATCATGGCATTGTGTCCTTAGCCTCACATCAACAATGCAAACCAGGCCAATCACCACAAACAAACGCGACAGAATAATTGCAGCAAACAGAATCCTGCGGGAATGAAAAGTCCAAACAACTGTTGTGCAATTTTGAGCACACATCAGGACGTTTCTGGTCCTAGTCTCCTTGGATATGGTTTGGAGTTTCTGTGCTGGGCTTGGCTGGGCTGTGTGGTGGCATCCCAGGGTACTGCCTGACGCCCACACATGCATGCCTTAAGATACAGCCTCTTTCTGCCTCTGTGTGTCTCTCTTCTCTCCATCCCACCCAGTACAGCTGCCTTTATCCAACTGACTCATGAGGAAATCCTCCACGAGAGAAAAATGCTCCAATGACAGAAAAATCTCAAAAGCGGGCATCAAAGCAAAAAGCAGAACCAATGCCCTCGAAACAAGACAAAAACAAAGTCAGAAATTGCTGTTGATCCATCCAGTCGAAATCGTCCGCCTTTGTTTTTTGTCTTTCATTTTATTTAGTTTCGCAGTTGTTTTGGAGAATTAGCATCTGCTACAAAGCTTTTGTAGAGGGATTTATGTGCCCCTCTACACATTTCTCCCATTCCACTTGTCCCCTCCCATTGCCTGCCTCCTTATCCCCCATCAGTCTGCCAGACAAGTTTTTCCCACCCAGTCACAGTACCCAGCTAGCAAACCCTTTTGTGGTTGTGCTTGTTTAGCGTGGGTCTGGTCTGTGAGTGTCGTGCATGTCGTGCCAGCTTGGATAGGAGGAGAGAGGAGGACGAAAAAAAAAAAAAGTCTTTGTAAGTTATTGGAACACTATGAGACAGACGCAGGCGCTCATAAATTATACGATTCATTTGCATATTCTGGCATAAGACATTATGCAAATACATGTCAATTTGCATAATGGGTTACTCTTGTTGCCTCAATTGTCCAGTTGCTGCTTTTTATTCAATAATGGAAAAGGGAATGTACAACAGGAAAAAAATTGTATGCTGGAGCCACTGTATTCCTGAAATACCAGAAGATTTCAAAGAGGAGGACCAATTCTCTAGATTATCTTCAATTATAGAGCCAAATAATTGTTGAACATAAAACGTGCACAGAACATATACAGACATGAGACCGAAAGAATATTTACGAATGTATATAGGGACTGCATTAAATGAGTCCGACCGTATTAGCAAGCATTTGAAAATTTCTCTCTTAATTAGTCCTTTCTACCTCATCTAATAAAGCAAGCCACTCGATTGCTAATTAACAGCAGTGAGCATACCCTCTGCGGAGGGAGGGGGTTTTATTAAATAATTAAACTGTCTCCCATTTTTAACCTCATCAGTTCCGTACCAAACGACCAGAATGAAAAGCTATGAAAGAGAAATAGCAGACGTGGACAAGATAATTATTCAATCAAATATGCAAGACTGACTAAACCGCTAATAACAAAAGGGAGAGAGGATAATTAAGACAAATAAAAACACAGCTTATCAAAAAGTACAGTCAATTTCTTTACAAGCCATTATGCTTCTAATCCGCATCGCACAAAAATAACGACAATGCAGACGGTAAAATACAAATTAAAAAGAACAGTGTAAGTATAATAAATGAAGACAACTACCAATGGAGACAGTGAGGAAAAGAGTGTGAAACTGCAAACGAGGTCCTGAGGGTAAAATGAGAAAAATATAAAAAGATAAATTAATTAAAAGGTAGTAGAGCAATGACTGATTGTTTATGAAATTCCAGGACAACACTGTGTAGTGGGATCAGAAAGCAAATCATCATCTTCACTCAGCTACAGTCGAACAAGCAGCTTCAGATTCTTCACTGTGAATTGTGACACATGCTGGCACAGCTCACCCTGGTTTTGTTGCATTACATTAGGGCTGCTGGTTGTGGGTCGAAGCTCTTTCTTTCCCCATCCAAGTCCATTGCGGAGTAAGGACAAAGCAGAAGCACAGTTAATGCCAGGCACCGAGGTTACATGGCAGGGCGCAAAACTGCTCACCAGCTGGCTTACGAGAGTGCTGGAAAGAAATCATCAGCTTTTAGAATCAATTAACCTAAATGTTAATTAATGTCAAGCCCATAGACGAAAAGAGGGCGACGTAAGGTGGGTGTGCTGGGCATGTGGAAGAAATGCTAGGGAGAGGAGGAGGCTGGGTAAGAGAGGGACTGAGAGAGAAAGGGGATGGGCAAAAAAGGGAAACAAGGAGCGAATGCGCTTGATGGCAGAGAGAAGTTGGCACAGTGCCATCCATTCAGTGGTAACACCAAGACAGACTTCTGTTCGCTCTCAAGGAAGGGTGGTTAGATATAGTCTGGGAGACAGAGGGACTCTGCCGTCTTTTTGGTAGCTTCACAGAGTTGTTCTTTTATCTTCTTTTTTGGGAAGGCGACTGTTGGAAAAGTTGGAGTGAAGATACTGGTCCTTACTTTAGGAATGCCTTGGATGACCAGGAAACTTTTGCTGGTGAAGACTTAAAAGATATGATCTCCACCTAAATGGATGGATTACGCGTTGTCGCATGGCACCACGGTGGTGGTAGAAGGGTGAATATCTGGCACTCAAGCAAAGCTGAAGATGTGGGCCAGGAAGTGAACCTATAGTGATGGGTGCCTCAATCACATGAGTGGATTAAAGAATGAAAGAAGGATCTGAGAATTCTGAAAATAAAACAGCAGAAACTTCGGCCAGCTTTGTTGTTCTAGTGTTAAAGGGGGTGTGGCTGTGCCACAAAAGAAGCTCCTCCCACTCTCCCTCTCTTTCTCTCTCTCTCTCACCATCTGAGGCAGAGCTCTCTGTGCCAGGCAGCCAGCCATCTGGGCACGGGGACACCATGCCAACTGATTCGTTAGCAATAAAGGATGTACCCTTGGAAGATGCTATTTCAATTTTAATGTTGGCATTTATGGACTTGCGACTTGCCTCTTGGTCTGGAGGAAGACCAAGAAGCAATAATTTGGCACTTTTGGGTCTCAAGTGGTATGCTAGTGGGAATGTGATGGCATCTGGCACGAATACTGGCGAAGGACAATGGAGATGCGCTACAATTAAGTCAAATCGTCACAATCGGATATACTCATCATGAATCAGTTAGCAAATACAAAAGAGAAAAGAACAAACAGCACCTGATATAACTAATTAGAGCAAAATTTGCTTTGTTATTTAAGGTGAAACAATCAAAGGAATGACTTTAAATAACAAAGGGGATAAAACAACAAAAAACAAGATGAAGCAAGACAAAGGCAGCGAAAAACTATTAGTTAATGGTGTGAAGTGATTGTCTCTCTATGTGCCAACTCCCCTCGCTCCAGTTTTCCCAGTGTAAACTGCCATTTATTATTGCTCAAACTGGCACGTTCAACATCTACACTACTGCAACAGTCACTGCCAATCTACCAATCCCTTGCAAGCCTGCTTACAAGAGGAGGAGGAGGGGCCAAGAATGGACCTGAGGGACTGTGCCTGAAGCTCAATGGCAGCTGTTTACAATGTCACAGACACAAAAGGGAGACAAAAAATGCAAACATGAGGATGAATACTAATGAACTTTCAAAACAAATTACCATCAGTGGATAGACAGGAATAAATTTACTTTTTCATGCATGTGAACTTGTGCTGGTCAAATTTCATTTTATTCCCCTCTAGAGGATTTGTTTCTGTGTCATGGGCAACTTCTTTATACAGAAAATATGTTGTCATAAAGAAAAACTAAAACAAATCACAAATTTCTTCATCTGCAGCATGTCAAGCAATAGCTGGCATTACTGTGATTAGTGTGATCTATATTCACAGCAATCATCATGGTCTTGGAGTCCTATAGGCTCAGTACAATATCCAGCAGCATGAGAGCTAAGTGAGAGAGATGGCACAGACACAACAGGAACACAGCGGAATTGGGAACAGAATGCACAGGAAGGAGGAAGCAACCCGAGTTCAAGAGACACTAAGGTGAGGGGAGGGGGGTGCTGGCCTGCCTGCAAGAAAACTGGGGGTAGTGAGGCCGTGGAAACTCATTAGATCTTCCACACCCCACATCTCTACAACTTTTTTGCCCCCTTCTTGCCAACCATCCAAAAGAAATGAACAAACTCCACCCTTTCAGGATCTTCCCTCCTGCGCTAAACTATTATAAACACATGCAACACAGACTTACCAACTGGTCTGGGTTGTCGTTCAGGGCACTCTCTGGGTCCGGAGGAACATTTCTGTGGTTCCCGTGAGCTCTGCTGGCATCGGGCATGAAGCCAAGGATGGGCATCGCTGCAAAGACACACAACGGAGGCTTTCATTAAGTTAATTTTCATCGTTAATATGCACGGTCGGAATTAAAACAGCAATTAGCAACGCAAGGATATTCATCCACTGGCAGCCAACAATTATTGTATTCATTTTTTTCTCTGGGATTTCTTTGTACAAGAGGCACGATGTGCAATATGAATAATTAAGGAAGTCATCCAAAGGGAGGGATTATAACATCTTTGTGCTTGCTACCAAGCTTGGCACTACCAAGATGTTTGAATTTGGTTGTATCACCATTGAGGAAGGATCGTTTGAAAGATGGCATCTTTTTGGGCATCTCAAATGCGGTAAATCGAGACTGCAAAAAATACGATTAACAATTTAATTTGTAATTAGCGCTATATTTTTCCATATTCATCATGGGGAAACACGTGGATATTCAAATCTTTCGGAGCTAATGAACACTGGATAATCATCCTTTTATTTAATTCCATGGGGGATGTTAATTGTGCAGCGTCTTCGTTACACAAATGGATTACAAAAAAAAGAGGGCTTGCACAAGTGTGCAGAATGGAATGGGAGGTGGAGTGTGTGTGTGTGTGTGTGTGTGTGTGTGTGTGTGAGAGAGAGAGAGAGGGAGAGAGAGAGGGAGGGAGGGAGAGCAAGAACGGGGATATTTTTCTTCCTTCGTTATATGCCAGTAGTCAAATAATGCCACAGTACTCACAAACAAGCATAGAAAAGCTCCTGCATTGCCAGTGATGTTCAAGTGCTGTGTCTTGGAAAACCGGGTGTCTTTGCTTTCTGCCTGCTCTCTAGAGCAGCAACTCTCATGAAGACATCTGCCTTTTCTGGATCTTACAAAACTGGAGCGACAAGAAATCTTCTGGGGATCTAATTTCTCTCAAATTGGATGTTATTTGTGTTATTCAATGATTATTGCAATAGCAGCATTGATCTTTATTAGAGTGGTGTTGTTAGCACCTGGCCGAAGCGGAATGCAGAGGAGACACTGTGGCGGGCACGAGCTAATGTCTCCTGTGCTTAATCATCTTACAGCAGAATGGTTTTATGCATATTTCATTTGCATATCATTACATCGCTAAGGCATACAGGCAAATGGCAGCAGAGGGCAAGGGAGTGGAAACAAAAGAGCCCTAAAAAAATAAAAATAAAAAAAGACTTCAAAGCTGTACGCTTGGTTCTGGCAACCAGCCAATTCGTTTAATTCAACATTAATTAAAAAAAAAGTCAGTGCGCTTAACCTTTCTGACACTGATTAATGGTGCACATTGCAATCTGTCCTTACCACATACAGTGAATGTTTGTTCATATTGAACTAATAAACATTTGTCAGCGGAACAGATATTTAATATTGTGATTTCAGACATTGCGAGACAGTTTGCTTGTGACCACCTAAACTGTGACTCCAAAAAAACATTTGATTTGCTGGAGTTCATCTGGGGGATTTAAACGTGTACAAGTTAGGGCAGTGCAATGCAGGTGACTGCTGGCAGCAGGTGTGACCCAGGCAGGTTAAGTTACTTGGAGAGTAAGGACTAAAACCATTACTTTATTGGAATAGCAGACTATTCTGCTCTACGTCATTCTCACGATTTTCTTGCACAAGAAGACAAAAGCTGCTTCAAGTTATTTCTCACATAGGCATATTGTACTTATTGTAAAACATACCCCACATAAGCTTGATTGTTGCTTCGGAGCTGGGCCCCATTATATTTGGATTTATTTGTAATACATTCTAAAGAATATTTAGATTTCTGACATAAAATGAAGAAGGGAGTGGAATTTAGCATTCAGTTACTAATTAAATGAACTCAGCTCTCGCACACAATAATACCCTAATTTAGCACAATCGAACAGCATGGAAAACAACAATCCTGTGGTACAATTTTATTCCCTAGAGCCCCGTGTATCTAATTGTGGATCCTTCCTATTCCAGACATCTTTGCTTAATTCTTCCCCTATGCAAGGGAAATTCCCCCCAAGCCAGAATATTCAAATGAAGTGAGCTTCTTGCCTTACACAATTAGCCATGTTTAGTAATTTGAGAAATGAGTGCCGCAGGGGCAAGAAGGAGGGGCAGTACAGATGGGAAAGCAGGCTGGCAGGGGAAACCCAGTAAAGTGGGTGGGTATGAGCCTTGGCGCTTTTTAACCATGGCACATGCAGATGTCGCTGCAGTTCTTCCAAAAGCTTCTACAAACCGAGTGGGAGGGAGGTAACGAGGAACTCGTTTGGCATCACACACCTCCAACAAGCATTTCTAGGGGAGTGTTGGTGTGCAAGGCTTGTCAAGTGTGGGAAAGAGGTTGGCAGCCTGCTTCAGGGAAGCCAACATGGGTGAGACTGGGGTGAGGGGAGATCCCTGCCTATATAACGAAATATGTTCGCCAATAGCCATGGCCAAACATGGGAAGCAGTGTTAAGTAATACTAGCAAGGTGTCTGTGTATTTCTGAAGAGGTCATTAGATGTAAAAAAATATCCAGAGTGCTGATATTAATATGCATACAGGTCCTTTTTACCCAAGACATCATAAATAGGTGACAGTGGCAGTTTTACTTTAATTAACTAAACAGTTTCATAAAATAAATATGCAAATAAGATGCTTACAATATTTCAATATTACTGATTACTGTCATTTCTTTGTCATACCAGTTACTGAATTTTCATATCATTTTACAAAAAAACAAAACAAAAGAGCTATCATGAAGATGGCCTTTCAGGCACAAGTAAGTAAACTGTATGGTTTATTGTAATCTCACTTAAACATTAACATATCCATGACACCTCACCTTTTGGCTTATCACACAGACATGGAGTTAGAAGGAATGAAATCATTGGACTACGCTGAGAAGCTGCCCTATCTCTTTAATGACCATCCTTTCTGGGGTCTGCAGATTAATTGGTTCCCAGTAATCTGATTAGTATTAATACGCTGTCACTGAGGCAATTGAGGTGACCTACAGAATCTAGACGGCCCTTCATAAACTGGTGTGAAGGTCAACTGTCAATCAACCTACACAATATGATAATCAGTCTTCAAAGTGAGCATGAGGATGCCATTAACAACACCAGTAATGGCAGATGAAAGAACTGTCATAATGGCGAGCCTCCAGAGATGAATGGATATAAATTGGCTGGGAAAGATGAGGAGGAATCTCAGCTATAGAGTGAATGTGTAATTTGTTAAACACTTTAAGATTACAGGTACAGCAGTGGCACTGCAAATTAGAACACACTTTAGCTAAGAATACTACATAACTAGACGGGAACTACTTAATAGACGGTTTTTTAATATTAAACATAAAGACTAAAATGACCTTGTGAAGGACATTTCCAATAGGAAGTTGACTCTCTCATGTAAAAGCACACAAGTCCAGCATGCTCAGTGAAATGCTGTATGTGTGTATGTGATGGTTGGCATGTGTACAATTTACCATCTGTAGAAAGGAAAAAGACAAAAGATATGAAAGGCCTGCCGTGGTCCCTGTCCCCAGGTCAGAGTTGTCTCCCTCAGGAAGAAGGACAGGGAGAGTGAATGAGTGCAGGGGATAAGAAACTGTGTGTCTGCGCTACGTCCCAAAGGGTCTGAACTGGGCGGCTGGCAAGGGAGCCATTACATGCATGTCTGACAGCTCAATCTCTCATTATGCCAGCAGACATTTATCGTCATCACTCTTACACCCTAGCTTTATAATGCAGATTATATCATCACCCACCACACACTTAAGTGGCTGCTTTCATTTACTATGCGTTAAAGAAGCAAATTAGAAAGAATAGTAGCTTAAATCTGAGCTCCATAGACCCACTTAAAACCTGAACCACAGTTGTTCTAGTAAGGGCAGGACACTGATGAGGACTGGTGAAAGACAAATCTAAAGTTCCCAGGGTTCCAAGATTTCGAATTGTTTCTTTTGCCATTCATTTTATATGAAAAAAGAAATGAGGACAAATACGGATCTAAATTTGTGGGCTTTACAATGTCAAAATTTTAAATCAATGTATACAAATACAGTGAATGGCTGTTACATACTGTAAGGAGCAAACGTTGATAACCAAGCTAAAGAGAGGAGTTTAAGGGTAGACGTATGAGATAATTAAAGAAAATCCAAACACATGGCCCAAATGGCACATGTAAAAAAGTCAGTCAGACATTATTAATCAGATGCTGAGGTTAGTAGGAGGCAGGTTGAATGATTGCTGACCACTCTGGGTACACGGTGTGTCTACAGTGATTAAAGTCATAGAACAGCTTTTTTGACCTTCATTTTATTTGGATTAAATTGCTCCTTGGAGCATTTGGAGACACCTGTAGTTTTAATCACCTCATCATTAGTGACGTCTCCCCCCCTCCACCTTACCTATATCTTTAACAGTGGTTTTCTTATGTGCATTATTCTATAATAGAATATGCCAATTGGAATTGTCTCACCCCCAATACTCCCTTGGTTCTCTCCACTTTGATAGCATCACCCTGATGCACTATGGGTGACAGGTAGATCTCCCAGAGCTCAGAATGTTGGATAGACAGCTATAGTATACTATCTAGAATGTGATGTTCCTTGTCCCATATGTCTTACTGATGTAATAACACAGCTGAAACACTATGAGCTTGTGACACAGAGAACCTCTAAAATTTGTTACTGAGAATTTACAAAACTGTCAAGAGACAACCTGTCTTCTTGAAATCTTCCCTGTCCCACCCACTCAAAATGAGCTGAGCTGTGAATGTGATAAGAAAAAGGCAAAAAGCACTCATAAGAATAGAGCGAGGCATGCACACAAGAACATGACCTCTGCTGGTTGTGGAAAAATCTGCTGCCTCCACACTTTACTGCTAAAGGGCAATGACAGACTTAATTGGACTGAAAGAGACATTTCTTCAAGACTTTTTGACAAATTCTACGCAAAGGTTATGAGAACTGCTCAAAAGATGAAGCCAACTTAAAAGGATTTGTGAAGCAAGAGGACATGCATCTCTAGCTGTTTAAGCACATAGGCATTAGTTAACTCATTGATACAAAATATTTAGGCTGTTTACTGCCAAATTCAAAGGTTTCAAAATATGCAATAAACACTTAGATATACTTGTTTATCCCACATTAGTGGTGATGTCTGATGCTCTTGTATCTTCACAAAATAACAGTTTAAATTCTGCCTGTTGTTTGAAAGTTTAAAGTTGTGTGTAAACTGTATTTTCTCTTAGTCTAAATCATTTCTAGATCCGTCACTTTTCAACTGCCAGCAGCTGATTCAAAACAAAATGTACTAACAGTCTGCAGAATTACATACTTATTCCAAAATTCACGTCCGTGAATAATTTCATTTCAGACGTGGACCTCTTGCCTGCTGTTAACATACCAAGGGCTAATCAAAAAATCAAAAAATCTCTACAGATCTGTCCCTTCAGGGGTCCTATTTTCGTCCACACATGGCTGGCTGGGATTCAAGTCTGCGGCCTTCTGCATCCCAACCCAGTGCTCTACCACTGAGCCACCAGGCCCCCACCAAATTACAATGGAGGGTAAAAGTATAAAATGCAGATGTTCTGCAGAGGCACTTCCAAATAATTTGTTTCCATAGTTTCCTTAATTGTTTTATTTGTACAGACACAATGCACATTAATCAACGTTTCTGTAAATGTGCAAGTTTTAGCTGTTTAGCTAATCTGCAACTGCTGTCCCTGGGCAAGTTGTTAAATGCTGAGTAAAACACAATAATGACAGAAAAATAAAACTGAAATTAACAAACACTTAACAGTATTAGTACAAACAGCACAGTAAAAGTCACCCCAGACAAAATACAGCCTACGCATTGCATGTAAAAATGTCCATACAGAATACACAGGACAAGAGTTATAAATCATAAAACACGTACCTATACATAACAATACTGGATAAACAGAAATTGAGATTTGAGACAGATTTGAAGGATCTATATGTATCCAAACTTTGAAGTGTATGACTGTAACCTTATGGCTCCCTGACAGCGTTATCCAGCGTGTCTATCCTTTTTTAAAATTTCAACATTTCTAAAGTTTGTCTTACTCATGTAACTCAATAGACTATTTGACTATTGTAGTCAAAGGAGATGGACTTCAATGCCTGGTCTGTACATATGTCCAGGTTTATTTAAGAGTACCAAGCCCAGATGGAGGGAGCATATTGTAAATGAAGGCCTTTTTTTGAAAATGACTGACAAGGGAGACTTGTAACAAGGACCTTGAGACCCATTTTCATTTTTATTCCCACTAGCCAAAGACATTAAGTAGTGTTTTCAGTGCGAATCTAGATAATTACCTTGATCATGACCAGAACAAAAGCAGGAAATGTGCCTTTTAGGGCTAACAGCCTTTTATGCCTTTTACTTCTCTGAACTTTTTTTTATAGATTTGCCTTCTCCTTGTGTGTGCACTCTGAGGAAAAGGTTCATTAGGATGAAATGCCTATTTCTCCTTATACTTCTAAATGTGGTGGACAGAAATATTAGCCAATTTCTGGAGTAGCAGCACTAGCAAAAAAAAAGCCAGACTTCCTCCCGGCCAAAGCTCTTTGTTAATGGCTTCGTTATCGTGCTATGCTCTTGCCTGCCTACCATCATACTAGTCACAGTGAAGAAGATGTGCAGGATCAGACAGGGCAGGGAAAAGAGGGAGGAATATGAACAAGGAACAGGAGGGAGAGTGACAATTGGCTTGAGCAACAGTGAAGTAGGGGAAGGAAGACTAAACGTCTGATGGGACTATACAGAAAGGCAAATGGCAGACATAGAAGGCCTAAAATGAAATTATTTAAGAATGGGTTACAGACGCGTGAACTAGGTATATTTAGCACTTGAAGAGCACTTGATGATACTTCGTTTGATAATACTTAGCACCTATGGCCATGGATGTAGCTTAGAGATGACGTGTACCTTTAGCAAAGAACTGTCTTAAAGTAAAGGACAGCATTTGTAAGTTCTGAAATAGGTAAGACTTAAAATATTGACAAAGCAATTATGAGAAGATTATTAAGGCATCTTGTATGTGTCAAGATAACATCTACCCTGATTTATCAGGCTCTCTATGCTTAGTATACTTGTACTTACTATAATATAAGTTTCAAGAATAACATACAAAACAAAAGTAGACTCAATATTTCTGAATCACTAGATGGTGTTGCTTGTAATTTGTTGTAGTAATTTAGGCCAATGGTGAAGTGTGTGTGTGTGTGTGTGTCTATATATATATATAGACACACACACACACACACACACATATATACAACAAAGAACTGATACATACATCCAACTACAGATTAAACAAACTGGCTTTTTTGTAGTTGGGGAGATTCTACACATATATATAACGCAGTGACAATAAGCCCTTACATCTCGGGAAAGAAAAATTCAGACCAGTTCACTTTTGTGCACTTCATCTCATAAATTTAATACAGATCTATATTTTATCTATACATTTTATTTTAGTACATTTGCTATAATTTCTAAATAGATATTTTTAACTTTGTCATAGTGTGTAAATTGATAAAATAAATGTAATTTCTTTCTAAGTCAAATTTACCTCACAGTTAAATGTGCACAAAAAGTGAAGCCGTCTAACCTTTATATCCACCCAATCTAACGTGGTAACTCTTAATCAAACCTGAATCACATGACAGCTCTTTTTTGGACGAACAGGGTTTTCCTGCATAGAGAATCGTAAAGGGCCCCCGTCAGATTCTGTGCTGCCTCCAAGCCAACTCGTGTTTACTTTTTATCCGAATGTCTGTGTGCATATGACAGAAGAGATGTACATCTGCAGTGACGTAAAAAAAAGGTTGTGTGAGCAAACAAAATGCCATGTCTCTGTTTTTTCGACAGCTTTTAGGTGCTTGCTCTTCGCCTCTCAGAGAATCTCAGGGAAAGCTATAACATTTAGCTAGCGGCTTCCTATTTTTAGCCAGTGCTGATCAGATGTCGCTAGCTAATCCAAGAAATTCTGTTTAGTTGCAACTGGATTTGCTTGTAGTTCTTGAAGATATTTGATTTCTCATTCAAAAGGCATCTTCAGTTCTAGATAAACAGGCCTATAAAAAAATAAAAATAAAAAACTGAGCAGGCCTTTTGGACAAAACATCTTCCAGAACTACAAGAATTTTCTCACTGACTCTCACTAGCTAATGTTATTTCACTGAATTAAACTGATGAAAGGCCAAAATGAAAATTGCTGTTGTGCGTGTTTCTGTACCAAAGGGTGACTATGGTCTGCTCTCAATGGGGAAAACAGACTTTAGTACAGCACCACTGCAAGTCCATAGATTGTATGAGGCAACAGTTATATAAAAAGAATGTGGCCTTAATTTCACAATTTCCCATTTACTGTAGGTAAAGTTTTAATATTATGATTTCAATAAATGAATTAGATCAATGAACAGACATGGATTGAGCAGTCCCTCCAGGATTTCTGACCTTTTTTTGATTGTTGCAACCTGAAATGCCTGATTTCACGAAGGCTTTTCTAAAACACTGATGCATATTGCATGTGTTTATGAAGTTTTGAATTGCAAGGTTGCGCAGAATTCAAGGGGGACTGGTTTGAATTAATTGTTGCAATTGTAACATTGCAAATTCCTAGAGGGACTGATTGAAGAATTCAGTTCAATTTGACCTCATTTTCAAGTTGTAGCTCCAGGTCGTAAACATCATTAGGCTGCAAGTCAGAACTCTCTCTCTCTCTCTTGGATTGATAATTTTACAGATAACATTGTTCTTCATAATTAAGTTCAAGTTTATTGAGACCTGGACTAAAACGTGTATTCAGTGTATCTACACCACATTTGAAAGATGTCATGCAGTGGACTTCTCACACACTTTTTTTTTTTTTTGTACTTTCAGCTTATCCCGTGAGTTCAGGGTCACCACAGCAGATCATTGACCGCATGTTGATTTAGCACAGGCCTTCCTGACCCAACCCTCCCCAATTTCTACCAGGCTTGCACCGGCAGTGCACAGACTGTGGTATTTAAAAAGGTTGAAATAGTACACTTTTGTGATTTTGAATAATTCACTTGTTTATTTTTGTGAAGTGTTTGCTTGATCCAGTTGAAGGCAGAGCACACATGTATGTGTGTGCATATGATCAGGATGGCATCACCTCTGTCTTATTCTGAGACATAGCTTTAATATTCTCCCAGTAAAGGTCGATACAATGACAGGCCTGTTAAATTAATTCTGTTTTGTCTAAGTGTTGATCAAACAACTCCGTTTTTTAAATATGCTAGGTTCAAAAATCTTCAATATAAATCAGATCTCTGAGAAAGCCGTTTTTGGACTGATACTGTTTTGTTCTACAACCATATTCATACAAATACCAAAAGTCAACACGTGTTTGTATGGGCCGTGACATAACAAGCCGACATCAAAGAATTAGCGCTAAAGAAAACCAGTTTCTATGCCGCGTAACGTCAGCTTTGTCTGGGCCAACAATTGGTGAGCAAAACTCATTGCAAAGTCATGATGTAGCATAGCACATTCTGGACTACCGTCATAGGAAGAGAAAATGGAACAGCTGGGAATTAGATATATACAAAAAAATTTAAAAAAGCAGCTTAAAAAGTTAGCTTACTATTTTACACCACTCTCCACAGATGGTTTATAACCATTTCTAATAAATGAAACGACATTTCAACAACATTTCAAGTTGTCTTGCCATTGTTAATACTGTGGTGTCATCACAAACAATGACTTCTCCCAAAGGCCCGACAATCTTTGATGGCCAACTGTTTTCTTGGTGTGTTACAACGCCAAGAAGAATTTCATCCTTGCCTGTAGTTTTGTGTTTCTCTACAGAATGACGCTTTTCCGGCAATAGTAAATTTTCGCCAAAAACCTATTAGGTTTCAAAAAGCAGGAATGCTTTCAAAATGCGATCAAAATGCTTAGACAAAGTGTGGGACAACAAGAGGAACAGACAATTTTAAAGGGGCCCCCACAGAAACAGAAGGTGGTGCAACTCTTAAAGATATCCAGGAAATCCTTCTTAATAAAAGCTGCTCCATGTCCTTTTGTAATCCTGCTCTGTATTATCAGTATGTTGCAGCTAAGTGTTGCAATTAGGCTGGCCTTTTTCATGCAAATCAATTCGACAGCACAACAATCAGTTAGTTATGCTAGCTCCTGCTCTATCATTTTCCCTTCTCTGCTCCTTCACTCCGTTGCCCTCTACCTCCCTTCTACTTCATTTTCTCTGGCATTTGCGGAGATTGCTACATTTGCATTATTTATCATATAAGGTTGGAATATGCACCACTCAAAGCAAGAACACATGGTTATTATCAGAGTATTACAAATGTTAAAACACAAAAATGCACTCATTTGCCTTACTCATGTTCCAATGCATACCCAAAATATAACACGATCAAACAGCATTTTAGCTATTAAAATCAAACATAGGATGACAGAGAGGGGACCTGTCTGTGCCTCTAAGGTTAATGTTAAAATATAATGTTAAAAGGTACAAGCAAAGCCAAGTAAACAGATCTAAGTACTAAAGTTGTCCTGGTAACCAGTCCTTAAACCAGATATCCGGGTATCAATTTACTAGAAACCAGATGTCACTACAGTCTCGAGCTTTGACAGAATTTCTAATAAATAGCAAATAATAAAACACACCTACATTGCTTACCTGGCTATAATAAACATGCACATTAAAGCCTATTTTGGCAGTAGGTACTGTACCCTCTTACATTATGATGCATGTACTATTGGAAGGTTGATCATTGAGAATACAATTTGTTCATGGGAGGAGGACAGAGGCCTGCACAGACTAGTGCAGTTTGATGTATAGATGTGGCTTTGTTTCCATTAAGAAGTAATTTACAAGATAAATAGGGACAAGCTTTTTGAATTATGGTTACTTCAAAACACATTGGGTGGGGAGTTAAAATTATGAACAAGTTGTTGATTGGGAAATGTGATGACTGATATCTTCAAATATCATCCACCACTGCATTGTTTGCAAAATTAATGAAACCATTACACTTAACAAGCGTGTTGGAAATTCTATAAATAGGCTGAATACAATATGGCCATAGCTGCTTTACATACACAGTATATTTATGTATTTTGTGTGAGTGTGTGCGAGTGTCTGTGCGTCATCTGTGACCAGAGGGCCTTTTAGCCTCACAGTGGTGGTGTCTCATTAACGTGCCAGCCTACTATAAAAATGATCTAAATTCATCTCTTCATCAAAGTCCTTAGTTAAGTACAGAGGCAAGATGGGGAGACAGCCAGGCAAAATCAGAAGGAAATAACTGCATGTGCTCTTTTTTTCTAAGGGTCAAATAAATTAAATCTGACAGAAAAAATATCGAGGGAGACTTTAAAGAGATAAAAAAAAGCTGTGGGTGAGAGGGAGAGAATTGGTGTGAGAGAGAGAAAGAGGGGGAAGAGGGAAACATAGAAGAAGTGCTGCCGGATAGTCTGTATGCCTTTAAACTGAAGTCTCAATCTCACGTAGTTTTGTTCCTTAAAAGGAAATCATAAGGCTTAGCGGAGGCATTGCCTTGAAAGTCATGAATAAACATCAGATTGCCTTTCTGTGCATACATCATACATCACAAGATGACACTACCTAATGGAGCAGGATTCCTCGCCCTCCGACACATGAAAAGGGAGCAAAATTACCCACCAAACCATGCAGCCGCATGGTTCTAAAATGGACTGCTAAGAGAGAGCAAGGGAGGGGCGAAGGGGGACAAGGAGGAGTACTGAGAAAAGGAATCTTGGTAAAATAGATTCCTGTGATAACCATGTTCTCTTCACGTTGGTGAGCCTATTTTCAATAAAGAAAAGTAACAGTATACATTACAACAACCATTTACAATAAAAACAATTTTTATTTATTTTTCTGTACAGTTGCCTATACTCTCTTTGCCATAAATAAGACCCGTGCTATTATTTCTACAAATGTTAACTTTAATATAATGTCATTCAGTATTATAGAAGTGGTTGCCATAACAGACCACACATTTATTGAAGTGAATGCATTATTATTCCAGATAATGTAGGAAAACAAATTGCATTTATCAGTGTGTCTGTGCTTCAACAGTGAATGTGTTTTGGGGGAGGCAATGGACCGACTAAAGAAAACGGAAATTGCTAGCCGACACAGAAGAGCCACTGATAGTACAGCTGCATAGCTTACAATAGGTCATCCACCACAATGCACTTGCAGCCAAGGTGCTGCACCTGGTGCAGAGGGCAGAGTCAGACAGATGCACAATCAGCGGAACACACAAATGGGAACAAGGAGCAAGTGATTCTAGCTGCGGCTGAGCAGGACTACAAGACTCACAAGTTTAGCATAGTTGAATGGAAGCAGTAAAACACGTTAGGAATCAGAAAGTCTGCTAAGGATGAAGTGACTAAACCAGGATTCCACTGCAAAACCTCACTCTGCTAATTGTTAAAATGTATTTTCCCAATGTATGATTCCCAATGACTGCTTTCCATTTCATGGCGCAAACTTTTTTGTCATCAACACAGCAGACATGTAAAATCAGATGCAACAAATAAAGTTTAAAATAATTTCTTATAGAAGACCCCTGAAACAAAAGGTCTAAAAAAAAATAATAAAATAAAAAATTCAGTTGGAAAATACGTGTGATAATATGTCCATGAATAATTTGTGGTATGGCTATAGAGAACAGACCATCATTTTGAACTCATGCTTGTCCTCCATTTCCTATCTGCAAGCGTGGGTGCATCAGTATCTGGTGAGAGCCTAAGGCAACTAAGTGCAGGACATTTCCACAGAGGTTCTCTTGGAAAATATCCATCAGAGGCAGAAACTAATTAGTGCAAGTCCATGTATGCATGAGTGCATGTGTATGTGGGCATGCCAGTGCATGTGCGTGTTGGGGCAGAGGGATGTACACCTAGCCAGGCATGAGAGCAGTGTTGTGCAGCCAAGTGCAGTAATTTCTTTGATCATTTTTAATGGCCATTCTTTCATGTGAGGCTGCAGCTCGCACACAGCTCCCTGCAGGTGTCATCTCATTCCTTCAGTTGTGGGATTAGTATGCGGCAGGCAATAAAAAGCTAGGCCACTATACTGTGCAGCACACATACATAATCTCAACACAGTGGGATCATTACCTTTTCAAAGGATGATATCAGCTCACAGTCTACAGAGAGGCATAAAGAAAGGCATAGAAGCTGAGCAAAGGAAAAGAAATGGAGCCAAAAAGCGATGGAATAAAGAGGCTGCAAACCACAGTAGCAGTGTGAAGTGGAGGAGGTGAGAGAAAAAGCTATCAATCAGCATTGCAAATAATGACAGGCATTGAATGATGTTCAGTTCCTCCTGCAACCTGGCATGTTATGGACACAGTGGTACCTGTTGTATTCTGAAATAAAGCAAAAATATTCTCACTTCTACCATCCCACTGTTCTCAGATGAATTATTTAGCCATTACAGTATTTTATTCTAGCAATATGGTGAAAAAAAAAAGAGAAACCCTCATCTACTCAGACATTCTGACAAAAAAGACCAGGCAGGCGCCACACTAAATCTCAAACATAACCTGAAAGGTAAAATTCTAAGAATCGTCCATCCTGAGTTGAAAAAAACAAAAACAAAAAAACAATTCCAGCCATCTGCAAGTCAGCACGCTGGGCATTTTTGATTGCCACTCACAGGCACACTGGTTGTGGTGGGACTTCCCCACAACTCCACATGAAGTGCATTATACAAGCCAAACACCAGTTTCCACCAATAACTTAAAACGTCTACATGAGGTCTAAGAGTAATCCCACTGAGCCTTTCACAAACTCCGGCACCAGTGCAAGCCAGGAAGAGAAGCAAAACGGCTGTAATAGCAACTAACAAGCTATTGTCATGATATGTGAATCTGAACAACCCAGCATGTTTTATTATTAATAGGTTTCAGGTTCTCCTGGCTGAGGACGGCTAGCCCACCTCATCCAGCTTCATACTGCATCTCCCATGGTGGTCCACTGAAACCTACCCTCCCTTCAGGCAGCAGCCTTTTAACCAGACAAGATGTACCATGAATAACAGTGTTTCCCACAGAATTTGATCATACTTGAGGTGGTGGCTGCCCCACCAGCAGTGGTGAGGGTCGTCAGAACGCATCAATGCAAATATTGACCACATGCCATTTGTTTGTATTTAAATATAAGCAGTCTGCTGATTTTGGCACAGTTTAGTGTCTAACAGCTACTTGTTTTAAATAGACTACTGAATATCTAGATTCTGAAGTACAATTTGATTCATTAATTTTTATTTTCAATGACTTAAACTCTACAATTTTGAAGAAAGAACAGGTCTCACTGTCTTTTTGGACTACAGAGTAGGCTTCTCCATCTCTTTCTCTCTCTCTCCTTTTGTCACATTATATACAATTTAATAATAACAAATGACAGACATATGCTCACCTTAAATGAACCTTTAAAAGTAATTTAAAACAAACATTTAGCACTGAGCAAGCTAATATAATTTCAAACCAGATTAGAATTAATGTCCATTTTAAAAATACTATTTGTAGAGCTGCAACAAGAATATCTGATAGAACTACTTTACTGTATTGTATGTGCTGATTCAACTGTACAGTAATTTTAGAGGCTGTAGTGTTTGAAGCTGTTGAGTTGTGTCGCATCCTGCAACAACAACAAGAATTTCTGTTATTTATTTTACCACTACTGTATCAATAAAGCTATGTGCTAAGACCAGATACATCTCTCTGTACGATACTGTTTAATGGCAGCATATTCAACAATGATCATACAGCAAGCTTAATCAACTCCTCTAAAAAAATAGACCATCACCTTCATGAAGTGAAGATTTATTGTAGGAGAGTTAGATTAAAAAGATTTACTTTTGGCTGTAGATGTCCCCTATTAACTGACTGAGTAGTAATTTATTTCTGCATTAGAGTTCAAAAAGTACAAAAACATAGATTAAATATCTCTATTAAACACAGATTAAAATATCCCATAAACACACAAACAAATAAAAAGGGGAAAAAAATATTCCTGACGTTAAAAAGTGGGTGGAAAAAAAAGAAAAAGAAAAAAAAAAGGGAAAAAGCAGTGATTCAGTCACTGAACCTCTGTGCTGTAGTACTGTACATTGGGCTAAATAGGCACCATACAATAGCCTACGTACAGTTAGCTTTCAGTAACTTTCAGTAAAGCACATTCACTGTAATTATCAATCAGCCAACAAGCTCCCTGTGGTTAACGCAATGATGAATGAGAGATTACAGGCAGAGTTAATATTACAGTTTTACTTTTTAAACATGTGCTAATAAACAATTTTTTTTTAGCTTTTTATTCACTTTTTGGGTCGATCCTTTTACAGTAACCAAGTGTAGCAACAATCATAAACTAGTTAAGTCTTACCCATCTATTCAAGCGCAAATAAAATCCATCTTATTGAGTTACTGACACACATGCACCAGCACTTCCAGTAAACATTTATTTTTTACAAAACATTTAACTAATGAGTTTAGGGTCTGCATTTTAATTAATCAGATGCTTATGGTTCCTGCTTTTCAGTTTTTAATACTCATGTTTTTCTTTGATTTGTGTTTGATCATAAAAAAATAACAATCACAGCCTACAGTTTACACAACTCTTACCTGCCCCACACTAAACTCCCGTTACAGTCCACATAGGCTTTATGATTGAACTTAAAGAACTTTAATGTATTTGATCTCTGAACATTTATCAGATTTCCACAAGACAAACAAGAAAAATAAAGAAATGGGCACCCTGAAATTAATTGTAAAATTGAAGGTATAATGCATTAAATTCTTTGTGTGCCCAAAAATAACTCTGGCATGCTGTCACACTGGTCAAACTGGATGGCAATAGGTTGTTTCATTGACTTCACTTTATCGTGCATGCTCCTCTGTCTCCATATTTCTTCTCTTTTCTATTGTAGTATTACAGATTTTGAAGGGGCGGCTGTAGCTCAGTTGGTAGGGCAGTTGACCGATACCCGGTCCCGGCTATATGTCGAAGTGTCTCTGTGCAAGACACTGAACCCCTAACAGCCCTTTCCCATCCTCAGCTTTGCAGTGGCCGTCCAAGGCCGGCAGAAATTGGGGAGGGTTGCTTTAGGAAGGGCATCCGGCATAAAAACTGTGCCAAATCAAGATGCAGACAATGATCCGCTGTGATGACCCTGAACTCACGGGATAAACTGAAAGGTCAAAAAATAAATAAAAATTATAGGTAATTTTGAGACCTTATTTTTTTCAACACTACCTATCTGATAAAAAAAAAGATAGCTATAAAAAAAGTGCAACACATCAAGTATTTTTTTTCCTCCACTATTTGCTAAATTTTGTTTGTCTTTTACTTTTCTCTTTTTTAACAATTTCCCCTTTTGCCTTTTAAAATGTATGCTACCATTGTCATCCCCAGTGGCAATTCTGTCAAAATTCTGTGTCAGAGCTTAATCATTCAAAATGTGAATTACAGGAACAGTGTGAATGTCCATAATTTATGTATCACTGGAAATGGAAAATTTAAGAAACCACAGAAGTACTTACTAGAAAATGAACACCTCCTACATTGTTCCCTCTTTTATGCTCCACGGCAAGACTATCTCTACAGAGTAATTAGTTCACTCTGGGGAAAATCAGGATATAATTGTTGAGCTTTGCATTCAGCCAAAGATGCTAAGCCCTTTTATACTTAAATGAGCCCTTTAATCACCAAGAATCTGATAATATCAATCATTTCTGTAAACAAGAAAGAGTATATTGAAACCTTGCCCCCACTGAATCCCTGCATTAAATCACTAGACAAATAGATTTCGTAGCTAATTGGAGCAAAATGGAGATTTGAGAGGGATAATTAAGGATTTCTATATAGTGTGTAGTTTAGTCTGCAAAGGAAAGTACAAGAATAATGTTGTATGTGTGTAACATGGAATGATGGGAGATGACTGTTTATTAAGTCAAACTGACAGTATGTTTAATAGCAAAGTGATTGTATAAAACTAAAAACAGGAATATATTTTAAAAGGAGATACATTCCATACAGTTCTGTGTACTTAGATAGTTTGATAACCTTGCGCTGTAGCTTGGCAGCTGTCAAGCTTTAAATGTAAGTTTCAATGAGCTTATATACGGAGAATAAAAATGTCAGAGGTGAAAAAAATATTTCGATAATTTTCATTGGGCTTTGGCCAATCTAAATCCTCCATTTCTTTGTGAAAGTGAATTCTGTATAATAAAAACCATCTCATGGAGATGTCCAACAGGCATTCAGATTTCCTGGGTGCAAAAGGGAGAGCTCCCACTGGTCTGATAAAAGGCCCGGGTTCCTGCAGCAAATGATGCCTTTCTCCAGACTTTTGCCTATGCTCAGCTTTTAATTGGTCTCTCCTGTAGCTATGAACCTTATTGACTTTTTTTCCGGGATTAAAAGCCTCAGACTGTTCACGCAAGGCAAGGGTCCTAACCTTTCCTCGTCTACACCGTCTACCCTGATGCAACCTCCCTTCCCCCAATTCATCTAACGCTTCTTTTTTCTACATTGCACCTTTGTCTCCTACTCTTTTTTTTTTTTTTTTTTTTTACAATAATGTGTTACCATCGAGCCAGTGTCAATTGACAGAGAATTTTGTGCTAAATTACTGAACAATTTTTTTTAGGTCATTACATTTTTAAAATGTTGTTATTTATTATACAATTTTATTTCAGTATTTTTTTAATTCTCTACATTTTTAGTCCTCAAGTACAAATGCCTAATTCCCCTACACTGTGGTACTTAACATTACTAAGGTTTGAAGGGAGGAATAACGTGCTGCTATAGCAGGTACCCACTGGAGCTCCCCCGACAACTACAGACACTCAAAAGCTTTTTTTGTTTTTTTATTAAAAGTCCCTTGCCAGTAGTAGGCCTAAAGTAGTGTGAGTTGGCCGACGTTCAGTATGCATTTTTGTAGCCTATTCATGTATTGATTTGTGGTGAGTCTATGACTCTTGCAATATATAAAACATGTTTCTTCAAACTTTTCTCCAGTCAAACTGGCAGTACTACCAGTCATTTATCTTCAAAAATTAACTATAGCATTTTAAAACACTACAAAAAGGAGCATAAAATAGCAATAATACCAGTCCTGGGACATAAATTATTAGAGCTTTGAACCTGCTCAAAGTTTTTTTTGCTATAACCGCTGCATCTGTTCAGGGTTTCTTGGTTATGTGCTGCGGACACATACGATGAAGTTCCTGTGGTCAGAAAGTGCCTAATCTTGCCTTTAAGCAATGAGTTCTGCAGACTGTATTTGTTAGAATTCAAACTTAAATGCCAATACATGGTGGGTACTATCATTAGTGTATAGTCAGTGCAATGAGTGGGGATCAGTTCTAATAACCAGTTACCTTTTGGATGCTGTGACAAGTTGGTTAAATACCCACATTTCTTAAGAAATAACAAATAGCTTCTCAAATGTTTATCATTCTCTGTTTAGCTGATAGCTGAAACTAAGAGAATTCAAATGACTTATCTGTGTGTATAAACAATTGTGACAAAAAATGAAAATTCAAACAAAACCAAACAACTGCAAATTGTGAGAGAGTATTAATCATGAAGAGGTCAGATCTTGTCTTTGGTAAAGTATTTATTCAGCATTTATTATGCTGAAGTAAGGAGCTCTGTTACTTTTTATTAGTTGAGGAGGACAAGTGCTCAATCCCAAAGTTTATTCTGTCTTGTGTGGCTGTTTAACAGTAAGTAAACCCTCAAGGTAATATGTGCACTTAGCAAAACACCAGAAACAGATATTTAATAAATGATAAAAGGTTATTGAATGTATTTTAACAGTGTTGTTTTGACTTGTGCAGATGCAGCAAAGCTTCCAAATGAAGGCCAAAATGAGTGTGGACAGTCACAGAACATTGATAAAATATGCTGTGGAGGCCTATCAACCCTACATCACAGCAGAATGTCAAGGGTTTAGATTTGATAGTTAACTACTGTGGTTTACATTAGTGCCAGTGATATGTTCGTCTGGTACCGGGTCATTAAATCACAATGGTCAGAACAAGATTCACATTAAAACACAATAGCTTTGATCTCCATCCCTGCTGTAGCATCAGGGCACAGTGATTTTCACCTAAGAAGGTAGATAACATGGCATTTTTCTTGCGATATTTCTATCCTCCTACACTGACAGATCTCTTCTAAATAGCCTTCATCATCTTTCTTCTGTTATGATCTGCTTTATTCAGTAAAGAAGGCACACTTATGAAGAGCTTTATCACAGCAATAATGCAAGGCTGCAATAAAGCTCAGCTGTTAGACACAGCATGAAAATGTCTTTGTAACATTGTATAATTTTAGTAATTTGTTCAGTAATTTAGAGTCTGTCACAAGGGAAATTTAACTCACAGACATAAAAATACCTAAGGAGGTTGTTGAGAAATAATAGCAAGCTGTATAGTAATGTGTGTATAGTAAGCGGAAAAAGCTATAATATACTGTAGCAAATGTAGTTTGTTTAAAGTGGGTGCATTTAGTAACAGGGGAATAGGATGATGAAACAGTGTACCTACCGCTAATGTTTAAAGGTTTTGTTTGTTCGGTTTGTGATTCACCTCAACTGCGGTCATTTAAGCAGAATGGTTGTCAGTCTTCCCTCTCCCTTTATCGCCCTTCCCACCTCCCACCCCGATGCCCGGGCCTGGCCAGTGCTGAGTGATAGACTAATCGATGTGCAGCCTAATCAGCCAGCTTAACTCTAATACCCTGGACAGGTTCACATCATTATCATATCAGCCTCCACACGTTTTGAGGTGACATGGAAGAGGCAAACAATTAGACACACACTTGTGAAGTGGCAGCACAATTTTGAATGTGTTGTCCAAGCAAAAAAGGCCTGTGAAAGCTGGCAGTAGCAATAAGGAGCTTAAGGTACACATTAAAGGGAGTAATTCATGCTCCACAAATTCTCAAATAGCAATAATGAAGAAAATTGCTACAAAAACGTCAATGACATCTGAATATATTTTTAATACATAAAATGAAATGAGTGATTTGTCACATTGTCTTTTGTATAGATGCGACTAGATATGCAGCCGGATTAGATGTTGGTTTGTTAATAAAAAGAGCACAGCAAGTTTAAAGACATAAATAAATCAGTGTGACCTAAGAATTTTTCAAAAATTATAGAATCAAAACTCTGAAATCATGATACTTAAAACTAAAAATCATTCAGTTTGTTATTGTGACATTTGTAGTTAGGTACATTTTCTAAAACTGAAGGGACAGAAGCAAGGCAAGATATGTTACATCTTCTGTGGTAGTACTACTTCATGACACATACCTATTTGCAGTTTTTTTTGTTTACAGCGGCTTTATTTTTTGTTTATTTCACTTCACTCAGAGTTGCTTTATGCTTGGAAATTAATGCCTTTAGGTGGGATTGTAACTCGGGGCAACGACTCCCCATCATCATTAATGTTTAAGATGGCTAACAACTGTGCTGTCAACAACTTCCAAGATAATCGACATGTCAATCAATGATGGGTGTGAGGCCAGCTTTTAGAAGGTCCCTAAGGTGGGTGCTTAGAGCATGCTTAGTTTAACACAGTGGCAATAGAAAAGTGTAAACAGACTCCAGCATTCACTGGTTGATCAAGCCATTGATCATTTAACCCATAGTAGCACAACATCTGCATATGAGCTGCTCATTTTCCCCTCTTATCCGATTTGCAGTTTTCAAGCTCCAGATCACAACAACCTTCTACTCAAATCAAGAAAAAAATGCAGCCTACACACTAAGCTATAGAGGGAGACAGAGAGGTGGGCCACAACAAACAACTAGTTCCCTTAATCTTAGCTGTTCTGTAAAGCACCATATACACATGCAACATAGTGTAGGCCGTGCAAGGGCAAGATAATTAAAAGCTTAATTTAAAAAGCTAAACACTAAGCTTATTCATATATTTATTTTAAGCAATTACCTCAAGCAGTAGCTGGCCATTAATACCAAATAACTGGTTCATGGTTAAATTATTAAAATGTAAATATATGGTATTTTTCCATAATAAAAAGGTATCACTAACATCATTAAAAACTGTGAATTTAAAGAACAAACAAAGTATAAGCCAAGTCCTCCAAATGGTTGAGTTATCTATGTAGTTAAGCATTGTTTTCTTCATTTAATCTTATCTGTTTTGGAACAACCATTTGTTCCATGGCCTAACAGACATATCACCTGTATTATCATAAACGTTGTTAATATGTAATATATAACCACGTTCACAAAACTACTATTTTGTCTCTTTCGTTTTCATTTTATGTGCGACTGCCCCCGCTTGCTCTACTCTACCTTAGGTCATACAGTAATAAAGAAAATAGCAATGTCATGGGTTAACCTCGATTACAAAAGTGTGGGTATCTGACTTTGTGAATTAAATGCCATGGGTACATCACAAGGCAATATTTATCTAGTGCAGTTTATAACAACTATATTTCACTATAAGTGAAGTTATATGCAGCAGCCTCCCACTCATAATATTAGGCTTTAAGCTGAAAAATTATACAAGGATTTTGGAGGGATAAGTACATCAATAGGTGAATCAATAATTACCCTTTACAAAAGATTACAAGCATTGTTAAGCCATGACCAAAAATTGTGATTTTAAGTTCTGTGATGCCTGTAACTTATGCAGATTCCATCATTCTAATACTGATAATGCTCAAGATCTACTTTCTCTGCACGACTGTCTTATCTGCAGGAAACGTTCATAATACTGGACTTAATTTAAGGTTACATTTAGTGTCTCACAATTATTGCTGCTGTCAACAGTGAGGTAAAAATTGTGATAAATGGTGCAAGTCTGGCAGGAGTTTACTTTTCAACGCATCTTTTATTAGTGTGGAAGTCGAGACAAACACAAAGTGACAGATGGCACACCTAGCTTAAACAAAGCAAGCTTATTGGTTTGAGTCTGCCTTCACAGCAGGCCGAGTCTGTCACTTAAGACCTATTGGGGCCAAGATCTTGCAGCATTTACTCTGAATTGTGATGCTGTATAAAAAGCAAGGACCCATATACACAATAGTCATAAGAATGGGAGTAGTGTTTGGGCCTTTGAGAATTGATATTTGGGTTCTTTGTTTCCCAGGAAACGTTTTCAGTAGCCTTGTCAGAACGAGGACAGTGAGGACAAAGTGACAACAGGAGAATATTATTGGTTAAACCAATTTTAATTCATGGTGTAAACAATCTGACCTGACATACAATCTTGGCCAAGATAAAAATAATACTGTAAAGCTAATAATGGCACGTTAAATATCATAATCCAGTAGCTAGTACTGTCCAGTCAACTACAGGATTTTTCCTGACTCAAAATGAGGAGAGGGTGGTATCATTCTGATCATGTGGATATTTTGACTTGAACAGTGTTTTATACATTTATAAGCTGCTTTTAAAAACA
This sequence comes from Channa argus, assembly GCF_033026475.1. Classification (NCBI taxonomy): domain Eukaryota; kingdom Metazoa; phylum Chordata; class Actinopteri; order Anabantiformes; family Channidae; genus Channa; species Channa argus. The sequence continues at coordinate 23,198,962 of NC_090198.1, forward strand.
ACATAATTTGGGATGTTGCTTCTTACCATATATCTTCCTATCTGGATAATACTAGCATTTCACAAAAACAAACAAAAATAAAGTAGGCTGAAAAGAGAGAGTGCTCTGAGTGGCAGCCTAAGTGGTGGTAACAACCTGTAAAATTGAGATCAAATTGACCATCCTTAAAGAAATGTTTCTGCCAAAGACGCTCAGAATACAGAGTAAAAGAAAAAAAATTAGAGAAATCCTTTCACCCACATTGGAACTACACAAAGACTAATTTCCCATCAGTCAGTCCAATACATGCACATAACTATAACCAGGTTAAAGTCAGCTTTCAAGGGACAGCTGAATTCTGAACTGTGAAGGGGAAAGCTGGTAACAGAAACCAGGGTAGGGGATTAAGGAAACCTCATTTCCCCAGGTAGCTCAGTTGGTAAGGCACTCGTTCGCAGACCACAGGGTCAGTGGTTTGATTCCCGGTCCCTTCTGGCTGCATGTCAAAGTGACCTTAGGCAAGAGTAAACACGGCGTTGTTCTCTAAACGGTCACTGCACATTTCATATCTGAAATTCGGTCTCCCTAAAGAAGTCTGAGGCGGAGGAGAAATTACGTTACTCTTCTGCTGCATGTATATGTGGGTTTCCTGTAACCAGGTTTCTTAAGCACGTTTAAACTTCATTCTCCGACTACCCTGAGAAATCTGGTTTCTCTGAGTAACCTTGTAACCTAAATGCATGTAAACAAAGTCAATGTTACAGAGTGATCTCATCTTATAAACAAATAATCAGCACGCTGTCTGTTTCCCACTGACTGACAGAGAGCAGACAAACACACAAGGTAGTTAGCAACAACTAGCAGAAGCGGCTAGCTAAGAGTTTTAGCTGAGCTTTGCTAACAGGAGAAACAGCGTGTAAAATTTGATTAAAAAGATAATCTAAGCACCAGTGAAGATGTGACAAGAGAGCCATAATGTAAGGTTTGCTCCCAAATTAACAGAACTATTAACGCAGGTGAAACTTGTACGTTGCCGCAGATGCTTGGGTTAGACATTAGTTAGATAATTATGTTTTCTATTAAGAGGCTCATCAAAGTCTCGATGAGGCAGATGCGGCACGAAATTTGACAGAGCCAGCGGCCTCGTTATTCTCTGCATAGAAAAAACACTGAACTGCAGCAGATTCAAGGAATTAGGTATCTCAACCTACGTCCAGTTCCATCAATTTGAAATTCATGACACATTTTTATACTTGCTCTTTTCTCAATGCATCCATTTCAGATGAGATGAAAAAGTAATATTCCAGCAATAAAGCTTGATTTACATCTCCTTCACTGTCCCCCCCTCTTCCTTTTTTTTTATTTGATCATTTAGCCAGGATCATATAACTGTATATCAGACACAAATGAAATCAGGTCTTATGCACATTAAGGCCATGTCTTTCTGCTGCTAACACCCACTTCACCCAACCACCCAACTCAACAGCAAGCCAAGGGCAGAGTCCCATTCATTTTCAGGCCCATTTCCTCCTATGATTAGGCGATCAATCAATCCCAGCATTCAATCTCATCAGGCAGACGGGATTATCTGCCCATCTTCCCCTCTCCCTCCCTTTCAACCCACTCCCTCCCACACACAATGCCGCACATTAACATCAGATCAAGTATCATCCAACACAAGCAGTGTACCACATCCTCTGACCACAGACAGCTTCTTGTCTTAGCCATCTCTCATTCATCCATTCCATCTCCTGAAACTGCCAGTGCTAAAATAAATTTAATATAATATGATGTTAATGCCAACTGTTTGTTTTTTTTTTGTTTGGATGCAAACATTTCTGACATCCCCCTTTAGGACATAAACAAATAAAAAGTGTAAAAGTAGTAAACTATGTTTAAAGTTTGGGATAATCATTTAAATTAAAATTTTTTGAATACATTTTTACTTTTTGTCAGTAATAAACTTATTTATGTTTTCACACTCAAATATTTAAGGTTTGGACAATTCTCTGGTTCATTATGTAATTCGAATATCTTCGAATATCAATAAAAAAAAATTAGAACAGTCAGCGTGTACACAGAAATTACAATGGCTATTTTTCACATTTTCAGACATTTTGATAAAACAATTAAGAAAATAACCTTCATATTATCTGTTGATAATACGTGCAGTTTCACTGTGTGCAAAAAATAAAAAATAAAAAGGCAGCTCTTCTCATTTGCTTCAGTGAGTTAAGGTGTTTAACACAGAAGAACAGCACCACTGGGTGCTCTGACAATGATGTAGCCTTGTGTACAGAATACAAAAAAGGTTGTGGTTCAATGCAACACAACATTACATCATCTACACGTCTTTTTGTTGGTCAAAGGCATGCAAGAATGCTTTCCCATTATTTTGAGACATGAACGCCATATTACAGCAGCCTGGTGGCTCAATTGGTAGAGTATGGGGCTGGGATGCAGCAGTCTCCTGGATCAGATTCCAGCCCACACACCAGGTGTCCTTGAGCAAGACATTGAGAGCTAGCTCCCTGGGTGCCACCTGTGGCTGCCCGCTGGAGAGAAAGAATTTTGTCGTAACGTGGTAAATGTGCACAATGACAGTTAAAAAAACGTCTTCTATACTATTCTATTTTCACTTCTATTTCTGTTGTTCACCCAGATTGCCACAACCAGAGATGAAACAGCATTTACTGAGACTAACATTCCACTTGATGTCTGTCAGCATAACAAACCATTTGCTGTCCTTTGGGCCGGGTTTTTTCATTAAAAATGCATGCCGTCCCTCAAACTGGACTTATTGGATCATTGTGGGGGGGGTTGATATGATCATATCAACCCCCCCTGCGTTACATTAATGCAACAGAATAGGTCTCAGTTGCTGTACAGAGAAGTTATATTAGACAGGTAAAGGTTGGCCCTAAGCCCCCCCTAAGTGGGGATCCACTAAGACACATCACTGACACATTAGACTCTGTCCAGAACAGATTTTAATAAAGCATCATGAGCACAAAGGATCATTCCAAACAACCCAGTGACAAGTTGCTGAAAAGCTCCAACCCAAAGGGCTTAGTAAATTAAGCAAAGGCAGCCAAATTATTGATGTCACAGTGGGTATACCTAATATTAAAAGGCACTAATATGATATGCAGAGTGAGAAAGGCTCTGTTCATCCTCATCATTTTCATTATTCTCCATTGGAGATGATTATGATAAAACATCATATTGTGAAATGTTGAAGAGAAAAAAAATGAATTAGTAATAAACTTGGAAAGACTAAGAGCACACATGGGGAAATGAAATTACTTTTTATGCCATCACTGATATTTAATATTTCTAGCTTTTTCAGATAAGGAGTTGGTAAAAGGACATTTTCCTAACACCTGAAAATATTTGATGGATTCCCCTTAATGCAAATAGCTTTTTGATGTAGACATGCTAATTCTTGAAACAACACAAATGAAACTGTCATGCTTTCAAGACAAACCAGCTTTTAGTAACCGTGTGCTAGTTGAAAGGGAAAAAAAAGGCAGAATTTCCTTCAATGTTCATGCCCCCATAAAGGTAGACAGCAATATCCCATAAACAAAATAAATGCTGGCACAGTCACACTAGCAAAATAACAGCTCGTAAGACTGACTTTGAACAGCACTGCAGTCAAGCACAGCATCACAAACAATACTGAAAGTGCACACTTCCTTTACATCACCCTATACTATTCCTTTACATTATTTAGTGAGAAGTGGTCGTGAAGGTAGCGTTATACTAACTCATGATGTGTTGATGTAGACAAAAACAAGCTGTTAGAAAATTTCCAAATTTTGCCCATTTTCATTTACTTCTATTGATGGGGCAATATATTTGGTAAGTATATTCTAAATCATTTGTATACACATAAAAAAAAAAAAAACTGTATTTTTTAATTTAACTTTCTCTTATTTATTTTTTATACAATCCAATTCAGTGCCACTGCCATTAATTCTACGTTTACAGGGTTATCATCCACATGCAAAAGGGTGGCCAAGACATTGGAAGCACCTCTTCCTATACTGCACTCCAGTACGACTCCACTACCCATTTTGACCACATAATAAGCAGTTTTAACTTAAAAACTGTAACCTTGTAAAAGTAAATTTTGTGGCAGAGGTGCTGTATTGGATTGCATTAAATTGCACAGGTGGTCATAATGTTATGCCTGATTGGTTTACATGGACAATAGTAGACATTAATGTTGGAGAACATTTTAAATAAATTGTTCAATATCAAATTTCTATTTTTGCAAACTTTCAACAGGTCCTGATAGATCACGTGCAAAGTGCACAGTATGCATGGGCAAGGTTACCTGTGAAGCATCTTTGGGGTAGATCTTCAATTGTTGTAGTTAAAATGCAGTTGCAGCAATGTAGTTAAAACAGATGATACTGGCAGCATTTTGGATTCCTCCAGGTATTTTCACATCTCTTAAAGTCATTGAGTGGCACCCCACAAAAACTAGACTGCTTACCCACTGTCGGGACTAGTGCCCCTGCTTAGTGTGTCACAGCCCTTAGGTAGACTGTTTAAACATAAACTGAGCCACAAACCTCTAAACTAAAATTAAGAGAGCCATTTAAAAATAAAATAATAATACATTTTATTCCTATAGTGCTTTTCAAATTATTAAAACAAGAAAAAAGTCTTGAAGGCATTTTTGAACATGTCGTATTAAGATCTGCTGTAGTCGCTGGGTTAGGCAGACAGTCAATACAGCGGGCTAATGTTAACACTGATATATTAAACAAATCATAAACAACAACTTTAGGCTGAGAAAGGCTAAATTTGCATACTTATTTTGAAATTATGTTAGGACAGAGAAGCTTCAATATTTACATATCTTGGTCACTTGTAAATTGATTATAAATGCTTTAAAGGGATACTACACACTAGGGTTCTATGTGGCAGTTATTCATTCAGCCAATCATTAGCTGTAACTTAACCGGTTTGGGAACCCAGTAGTCCATCCCAGCTGCCATAGAATCTATCCCAGTCCATCCCAGCTGCCATAGAGCTAGAGGCAGAGTTATACCTGGACAGGTCATTGCTACATCTCAGGACAAACATAGAGAGACGTACAAAAAGACCACTATGCAGATCAACACCTACTGTACAGATTTACACAAAAGCCAGACACAAATAGCCTAAACAGATGGACAAATTGGGAGTCAGGTCATCATAAGAAGTTATTGTTTCGTCTTTAACAAGGTAATCTAGAGAAACTAGTCATTAATGACCTTTTTAAAATCCACCTTACTACCAAAAATACGATTAGTCATAATGGCCACACACACCACATACAGTCAGGTTTATGATTATCGGAACACTGATAGGTTTTTTTGGCATTTGGCCTCTTTACACCATCACACTGCATTTAAAATGAAACAACAATTGAGCAAAGTCAAGACCTTTAGCTTGGTTTCACACATGCACCCGTTTTGTGGCTCATAAATAGCAGAGCAAATTACTGTACTAGGATTACAAACACAACAATTGCCTTTAACACTTGGATAATAATCCTTTGCAGTCAAAGACTGCCTGAAGTCTAGAACCCTTGGACATGAACAAATGCTGAGTTCCTCTTTTGAGTCTTTCGAGATGCTTTGCCAGGCCTTTACTGCAGCTGCCTTCAGCTGTTGCTTGTTTGTGGGTCTTTCTGTCTTCAGTCTTTTCTTTAGTAAGTGTCAAGCTGCTCTATTGGGTTAAAATCAGGTGACTGACTTGGCCATTGAAGAATATTTAATTTATTTGGCGTGAGACTCTTGGCTAGCTTTGGTTGTATGTTTTGGATCATTACCCATCTGCAATATGATATGGCGTCCTATAGTTTTGCAGCATTTGGCTAAATCCGAGCAGAGAGTACACTTCAGAAATCATTCTGCTACTTTTATCAACAGTCAGGTCATCAATAAATACCAGTGACCCAGTTCAATTGGCAGCCATACAAGCCCAAGCTATAACACTGCCACCACCATGTTTGATAGATGATGTGGTATGCTTCAGAATGAGAGCCGTTCCTTTCCTTCTCATCATACTGGTTTGAGTTCATCTTGGTTTCATCAGTCCAAAAAATCTTGTTCTAGAACTGGGCGGACTTTTCTGTGTTTTCTGTCAACGAGTAATCTGGCCTTTCTGTACATGGGCAATATCAGGAGCTTTTCACCTTGTTGTGATGCCTCTATATTTACATTGATAAAGCTGTCTCTTGTCTGTAGGTCATCCACTTTAGCTGTCTTCAGGCCCTTCTGCTGATGCTTAATTTGCCAGTTAATGCCTTCTTTTTAAGAATGTTCCAAACTTTTGCATTGTCCACTCCCAATGGTTTTACTATCTTTTTTATTTTGTTATTTGTAGCCTATTGATGGCCATCTCATTTACATAGATACCTCTTCGGACCTTATCTTGAGAGTTCCAGTGAACGGCTACCAAATGCAAAGAAACCAATTAGAACAACCTCTACTCTTTTTATCTGCTTGATTAATCAAGAAGTAACAATAGATGAGGCCATACCTGTCCATCTGTCCAATTACTTGAAAGCAACTAAATATGTGTGTATATGTGTGTGTAATACCAGTATAAATGAAATGGTAAAACTCCTTGAATTAAAAATAAAAGTCTTCACTTTGCTCACATTTTGTTTGTAACATTTCAAGTCAATTTGGTGGTGTCCAAAGGGGAAAAAAATATCATTGTATCAATATTTATACACTTGACTCTACATTATAGTCCTCAAAATCAGGTCCCTTTTATCTCAATTTGGGAGGGGGCAATTCAGTGGAACAAAACCTTAAAATACAAACAGCTAAATCTGACCAGTGTGCAATGCCCTTTGAATGTCTCAGCAGTGAATTCGGTTACGTTTCAAATTCGATTCTTAACAAAGTAGTACAGTGTAAAATCAGAACTGGACTCAACCAAATAATTCTGCACCACTGATCTCTCCACAGGAAAACAACGGATCATATACAGTATACAGTACACATACAAGAATATCTGTAGGTAATCATATGTTGATGACAAATATGGGGTGTTTTCTTCCTTTGATGTGGGTGGTGAAAACGTAGAGTGGGTGTAAGAGACCGTTTAGGATAAATATCCCTTTAGCTACATCATATCACCTTGCAGACTAGCCGTGACCTGCTGGATGATCTTGATAAAGCTGCCGTCCATTTACTTCATATGGATATGCTAACATCGCCCAGTATCCCTTATCTCACTAAGGACCAGGTAATATATTTGGAATTGGATTAGAGTGATCCCACTGAGAAAGAGGATAGTATCAAGAGATTGGCAGGAAAGTATGCAGACCAACAGAAGTGGTGCTACCAACAGCAGATCAGCTTCTAACCTTGAAAGGTTTAACAATATAACGAAGGCTTTAGCAGTTTAGCAAATGATGTGCAATTCCAATTTTGGGATATAATTAAGTCAACCAATTACACTAAAAACTACAGTTGTGATGTAGGTGAAGCAAATATACTTACAAAATGTAAAATTAAATTACAAAGGTGACTTGATAAAATTAAAAGCATGACTGTGCAAGCGTCCTTTAGATTTGTTGGGGGGGGGGAGATGTATAAGGCAAATTTATAGGTGGTTAATTTATCCCATTTTCTAATGTCAGTTGGTAATATTTAGATGGAGAATTGTGTGTGTAGGGTGACACTGTCAAATAAATGTAGTGGGGTAACGTCGAAAAACAGAAGAGTGGCCTGATTTCAGGGCTCACAGTAGCGCTAGCTTAAGCTGCGTGCTGTAGCTTTAGGTTTGAATACAGTAACGGTACTTTAGAAAATGTATTTACCGGGACTTACAGCAGCGTCTGTGGCGGTGACCTCGGGGCCTGCGGACGCGTCCGCTGACAGTTAATCCCAGCTCGCTTCTCGTTTGCACCTTTGCTTAGGCTACTTTATGGATTTCCTGTTGCGCCAGCTCCGAGCCCGGTAGAAGCAGGAAGGGGGAACACGGCGTACAAACTGTGCCAAATCCCCGTGCGGACAAAAAAAGATCCGCTGTGGCGACCGTGAACTCACACGATACCAAAAAAAAAAAAAAAAAAAAAAAAAACTTTTAGTCATAACGACCCTTTGGTTATTCGGCCCGGACCTACTCGCTACTCTCCGCCATTTTCCACGACATGCTGCCATCTTTGATTGAGAATGAAACAGGTGGGAAATTACATAGCTTTTTCCAATTCTTTTTAAATATTGTTTCCACTGTAGTTTCGAAATTTGAAAATGCTTTTGCCTGCAGTGTGTTGCCTAATAACCTGAAGGTATTGGTAACCTACTCTAAAACCAGGCTTCTTCCACCCTAATATTATCTATCTAGCTTTAACCACCATCTCTTTTCAAAATGCAGAAAAGTCAGCTTTTTTATTTGCTTAAGGTTTAAGGAATTAAAAATCATTAACACGGGGCAAGAGTTTTAACACAAGACAAAGTTTAACCATAGCTAATTGAGAATCAGTGAATTAATCTCGTTGTAAAACATATTAACACTGTAATAAACATAAATAAATAAAAAATAAATTAAATCTCCTTACAGGTCTGCAAAGTTTCATAAATTGTTTTAATGGCTTCGATAGGCAAACAATTTAGAACTATGAAACACAAAGTTGATGCTAGCTAGTGTATGTGGATTGATGTGTATAAAGCTACTCTACTGATTCATATCGGTTCCAGATCTAATGATAAAATGATGACTATTCAATATAAAACTTAGTTTCAAGTATAGCTTTGTATTAGCTGATATTATTCTTAATCCTACAGTAGCACAGCCTATAGCTGCATAGACCTAGATCTGATTTTGCCTCATCATAGGATGTTTTTTTTTTTTGGCACCTCAAACTCACTTACACAAGGTTAACATTTGGGGTTATGCATTTTTCACCAGGTTTGAAACCTAAGCCTGATGAAGATAACTTCAAGTAGCCATGACCTATCGTACATCCTCAAGCCTCTGAAATTCTGCCATAAATGGTACCTTTCCATCTGAAAGACATTAACAGCTCGACAAAGCAGATAAACAGGTGAAGTCATCCTAAGCCATTTAAGGTAAGACAGCAGTGTGTTGCAGTGTGGTAACAACTGTAATCACTGATGTACTATGAACTGTCCTAGTGCTACCAAAGAGGCTTCTGACAACTTTCACTATATAACTTTAGTGCAAAATAACAGAAATGTCTATGAGATTAGCTTTTTAATTATTATTATTAGAAACACACTTTGGCTGTAAAATCTTTTATGGTACTATGCTGGAATGCATTAAAAATCAGTCATTAGAATGCATCACCAAACATCCATCAAAATATTTACCAGGAATTTAGTTTACTCTGTACTGCAGAATGAAACAAGTTGCTGGGGCCTCAATCGTTTAACATTTATTAGCATTAAATAGCAGGACATGTGACACTTGATTTTTGTAGCAGAAGGCAAGAAACACATGTGGGTGGAAAGCAATGTTTTTTTCTGGGGAATATGTTGAGATGACAGTTGGTCTTGCTCAGAATGGACTGTAATAATCACTCAGAGGACAGTTTTTGGAACAGATGGTTTTTGTGTGTGTCATTTTGGGGGCAACTCTTTTCAACTTCTCATTTGCCTTGGCATCATGCAGTACCTCAAAAAAAAAATTTGTGCTGGGAATTTGGTCCATTTGTCATGTCTTGAAGTATATGATGATAGGACTTTAGAATCTTTATATTTTGTCAGAACAGTAGTTCTGCTTTGTTAGCGTGCTAATGAGTTAACATGGATGGTTTTAAGAAAATGCAGGTAAATATGTCTAAGGCCTTAAATGGAGGCTTCAATGAAGAAAGACTTACAAGTACTAAAGCTTGCAAAAGTTTCTAATTAAGTAATCAAACTAAATTTAAATTAAATAGTATAAAATATAAATTATGTTTGTAGTATGTACAACCCCAAATCCAAAACCCTCGATGTATAAAACATAAATAAAAACACAATGCAATGATTTGCAAATCTCAACATCCCATATTTTATTTAAAATAGAACATAAAAAATACTACATGTTATAACTGAAGGGGGATGTTTTCCATTGTGTAGCATCGCCTCTTCTTTTAACAACTGTCTGCAAACAACTGTAAAGTGAGGAGACCAGTTGCTGGAGTTTTTGGAGAGGAATGTTGTCCCATACTTGTCTGATGCAGGATTCTATCTGCATCTTGCTTTTGTGTTTTATGATGCACCAAATGGTTTCTCTTGGTGAAATGTCTGGACTGCTGGCAGGCCAGTTCACCAACCGGATTCTTCTCCTGTGAAGCCATGCTGTTGTGATGGATGCAGTATTTGGTTTAGCATTGTCTTGCTGAAACATGGAAACTTCCTGGAAAGAGACGTTGTCTAGATGGGAGCATGTGTTGCTCTAAAACCTCTACGTACTTTTAGCATTGATGGTGTCTTTCCAGATTTGTAAGCTGCACATCCATACCATGAGAGATGCCGGCTTTTGAACTGGTCGCTGAAAAAAAGCTAGATGGTCTCTATCCTCTTTAGTCCACAGGACACGACGTCCATGTTTTTTAAAAATAATTAAAAATTTTGATTCATTTGACCATAGAATAGTTTTCCCTTTTGGCTCAGACAATTTTAAATGTGCTTTGGCCCAGAGAACACAGTGGCATTTCTGGATTGTGTTCACATATGGCGTCTTCGTTGAATGATACAGCTTTAACTGACATTTTTGGATTGCACAGTGGATTGAACTGTGTTGGCAGACAGTGATTTCTGGAAGTGTTCCTGAGCTCATGCAGTAATGTCAAATAGAGAATCATGTCTGTTTTTAATGCAGTGCTGCCTGAGGGCCTGAAGATCACATGGATCCAGTTTTGACCTTTGGCCTTGTCCCTTGCACACATAGATTCCCCCTGATTCTCAGAATCTTTTGATGATATTATATACTGTAGATGGTGGAAACTTCAAAGTCTTTGCAATTTTATGTTGAGGAACATTTTTCTTTTATTTTTGGTGCAGTTTGTCACCGATTAGTGAACCTCTGCATAACTTTACATTCCAGAGTCTCTGCCTCTCTGAAATGCTCCTTTTTTACCCAGTCATGTTACTGACCTGTTACCAATTAACCTAATTAGTTGTCAAATGCTCCTGCATTTGTTTTTGATTTGTGGCAATTACTTTTCCAGCCTTTTGCCCCTCTTCCAACTTTTTTCGAGATGTGTTGCTGCCATCAAATTCAAAATGAGCTAATATTTTCTGTGAAATTGTATAATATTTCACTTTCAACATCTGATATGTTTTTTATGTCCATTGTGAATAAATTATGGGTTGATGATATTTGCAAATTATTGTATTCTATTTTTATTCAAGTTTTTACATCTTTACAACTTTTTTGGAATTGGGGTCATATATTTGTGTTAACTACCACTTTAATAATTTTTTTAATGTGGGGGGTCAGAGTTGTTTATGGGTGAGGAAGACGAAATGCTGGTCCCTGACATACTGAATATGTACAGGAATCTATAATATGATATAAGAATGATAATGTTTCATGACACTGATTACTACTGATTGTTGAAATGAAATCATCCTTTTAGTCAGAAGATTTTGTGGAAATAAGTGGACTCCTTGGGGCCGGTGTGAATTATCTGGCCAGTAAAACAGGGTATGCAAGACTCATAATGTGACTGTGACTTGGCAGCATCTTTGTTACAAACTAAGATTATTAAAAATATGTCCCTTGGCAACTCATTATACCATCAGCTCAGGCCATTTTCTCCTTAAACCTTTAATTAAATTTGAATGATTACAAAAGTACAGAACAGTCAACATCTACATGCCTGCCAACTAGAACTGCATATTGCCAGCAGGCAGATGACTTATTATTTTTTTAATCTTTTTCTTTTTTTTTAATGCTTATGCTTGTTGGCTTCATGATGATGACATTTATTACTGGCTGTATTGCCTGTATTGTCTTCTATGTTTCCCAATGTTCTTTATTTTTGGGATAAGTCAGATCACTCAAAATGCTTATTTTTGCTGCATTTATGAGTGTAAAACTCTATTGAAGGTATAATGGTTTAGCGAGCAGTGCACATTACTAGATCAGGCCATTCTTTGTATGAAATAAAAGTGGGCCTGCTTTAATCTTAACATGTTCCTTGTAGAGCATACAATTATGTTGATTTAATAACACATAAAACATGACTGATCCAAATTAGATAAAAAATGAGTGTGTCAATTCAACTGCATTAATATGTAAATGAGCACCGAAAGCCAGTTGTTTTTTGCTATTTTCTTTTGTTTTTTCTATCGATGGATCATTACACTGAAGAATTTAGTAATTGTCGTATAAGTTAAGTTGCTAGACATGCTAAAAGCAAGTGGTGGTAATGTAAGTTTTTAATTATTGTTTTTTAATAATCTTCATACACATCGTAAAACTGAAAGTTAAAGAAAAAAGCTGGGCGCCATATGTATCAATACATTCACATAATATCATGCATGAATTAACATTTCACGTACAAACACAAAGACAAAACCTCATGTTTCAAGTAAGGGATTGAAGTCTTTTGAAAATCTGGTTTAGGAGGTGCAGTCAAGATTAATATATGTGGGTCATTCTTGGGTTAGAACCAGACCTGCTTTTATTCTGCCTTGTTCAGTGTAAACAATTATTTTGATTTAGTAACATATAAAAGTTACCTCTGAATCTTATTAAATAGACGTCAGTATGTCAACCAGCCCAGAAAGGAATGGAACGTAATAAAGCACAGACATAGACATTATTCTGCTTTGTTCTCACCATAAACTTGATATTAATGAATCTTTATGATGGAAATTTGGTAACTGGGGCATTAGTAAAAGTGGATAGGCATGTTGAAAGCAAGCAATTTCAAGGTAACATTTGAATGGTTGTTCAATTTCAATTGCATATTTGAAAACTAGAATTAAGGGAGCAGGGCTTAAGCAACACACAAGAACCGTGTTCAGCATGTAACAATACAGTCACTGAATGTCTTAGAAAATGTAGCATCATGTAGCATCCTGGCTTTCCTGTGTAGTGTACCTGTCTTTCTGAAATAATGAATTGTGTTCGTGTTTGCAATTTTCCACATCCCATAGATAAGTTAAAAAAGCATCCACTATAACGGTTGCTATTAGCATGTCTGCCCCCCACCATTTGCTGCTCTATGTTTGTTGTCATTTGTAGGTAAATGCAGTATCTGCATGTACATGTAAATAGCAGAACAACTGACAGCTAATTTGTTTGTACCTTGTGTTTGAAATTAATTTAGTCTGATTGTGATTTTTGTATTTTAATTTAAGTGTTTCAAGGATCAGCAGCAGAGAAAATATCAAGGGTTTATGTCACTAATTCTGGCGATCTATGGCTGATCAACAACAGATGAGATGAGAAGGATAATGCAGGTGACTTTGTGAGTCATGCTTGATTACAAGATTTGTGAAATCAAAGCTCTTGTTTTTAACCTAATTTGTTCACCCACCTCCTTAGAGATGCAGTCTGTAACTGCCCTCTGTTGGTGCCCTTTATTCAAACACAGTTTTTCCACCTTGGGTTATGTGATGATTTATTAGTTTGAATATTGGTTTGAGCATCTCTGCAGTCTACAATACTTTATAATATAGTCTCCTAGCCACCTTTGTAGTATTAGGGGAGGTGAATACTGTCAAGTGGGGAAAAAAGAGACTGCACGGCACTCACAAATTCACTGGTGCCAGCATTCTTGTAGTAAACTCTGCAGTTGATTCAGTGATTCAAAACTTGAATCACTACAGTATAGTACCTTGACCTGTTGACTATGCCTAAATAACATACCAGACAATCATTCATGACGTTAATCTATAGATTTTAAGAACCTAGCTTCTTGAGGAGAAATATTCTAGCTGCCATTAGAGGAATTGCGTTTTAAGGCACTGGTGGTTGTGGTGGTTGGTGTTTGTGCTGGACATATATATAGTAACAACAAGGCAGATCGTGGCAGCTCATGATAATGTTCTATCTGTGGTGAGCAAAGATGAACATTACATTAGTCACAGCTGTGAAGAGTGTGACATTAATAGCAGCTGTAGTACATGTGGCCTCAGCTCGTGCAAGTGCAAATATGGATGCAGCTTTCCTTCTTATTGATCTTAGTGTTTACTACTATACGTGGGTCGAGCACTTTGAAGACCGTGTTGGAAATCTAAAAACATGCTGTAATGCATAATTTGAAAAATATTAAGAGTGCTTACATATTATGAGACTTTTTCAGTCTCTGAGTCGCAGCATTTCTGCTTCAACTGGCCAACTTTTTTTTTTAGTTTCTGCATTCCGTCATTGGACATGAAGCACTTCAGATGTTTGATATTGCAATAATGCTTTGTCAGGTGAGGGTAAGCCTTCTGCTGACTTGAATATCTGAATGCACTAGACTGTATGTTTGTGGAAGAAGGGTACATTATCAATCTGCTTTAGATGTCAAAGTAATTAAAATTCTTCATTTCACTTGGACACCCTGCAGAAAGACACAGGGTGGTGGTGTGGGTGACAGGTTAATTGAGGAATAATACCCTTCAGAATGATGGATTTTGGTGACTTAAGATGTCCTATCTATTATAGGAAATTAAAATTTCCAATTAAAGTGGGAGGTTGGATGCAGAATCATCTACTGCTTCCAGCATTCACAGTATGTTTTCCACGTCTTTATTCTTCTTCTGATTTCTGTGTACCATACGTTTTATTGCACTTAAGTACTTCAGCCTACTTTCAGCTACAAACACTACTTCAAAACGTTCAGCTTATTAAGGACATGTGTGCAAAACACTTTTTAATATCTTTTATACTTTAATATTCTACTATAATATTCAGCTATTTTCAGCAATTTATTTTCTCATTCAGATGAATGGACTCTTCGGCTACTCTTCAGCTTTGTCCTCTTTTAGCTTTAAGTAGTTGGGCATACTTCAGCATAGAGAGTCCATTTGAACTCTCAGCCAATTCCAAGACTTTCAGCTATCAGTCTTGTATTCTACTTTTGAATATCTTTTACGGTTTTTGAATCATCACAGTTTAAGTTTGAGGTATGTTTTTGGTGTTTATTGCAGAATGTTGGCCCAGCTAGAGTAGGTGACATCACATGCACTCTAACTTCTAACTTTTAGCAATTTTCTTTCTTTTTTTTTCTTTAGTCAATTTTCAGCTACCGAGATTTCAGCTTTAACATGATATTTGGAAATGGTCATAGTAGTTAATAAATTCTACTTTTCTTTGGGTGTTTGACTGAAACTTTGCCCTGCTATTTCTACAGTTTCCAGGATTTTTATGCTACTATTTCATGTTACATCAACTCAAGGCAAAACAGTTCACCTTCGGTTGTGATTATTTTCTACTTTTTTCAAACTTCTTTAAATTTTTATAGTAAACGTTTCAGCTCTTTTATGAAAAGCAAAATATATTTTTAAATAGGTCAGCTTCAATTCAGCTTTCTGCAAAAGCAAACATTTCAGCTCTCTCAGTAAAAACATTTTTTTTCAGCTCTGCTTGGAAAATCCTTTCAGTGCCGAAGCATTCACAGTGCATTTTCTTTTTGGAAATGCTTTTTCTAGTTATAATTTTTTTATTATTATTATTATTTTCATTTTAATTCCATTTTGCCTCCTCCCTTGTTGTTATTATTAATGCTCTGCACCAAATGTCCAGACTCAATGTCCTGTGCTTTGGCAATCATTCAAAATTTTGTTTGTTAAAATTAGGCTTAATTAATTAACTCATAGATACAGTAAATCTAACAGTTTATCAGTACATTTATACCAGACTATAGCGGGCGGCATTGCAAAGTAATGAAAATATCTACCTCATTGTGTTAAAAATAAATTAGAAAAACATTTAAGCTTGAACATATCTGGGTTTAGATTTGTGATCATTGCATTATGTACTTCACGTATTAAAGAATTTGAAATGTTATATTTTGACAATTTAAAACTTGTAATCTTGTAATCCGGCTTGTAAGCTGCATAAGCTCTTAAATAAAACAAATTTTCCTCGATAAGTATTTGATATGATGACTAGTTGTGATGTTTTCTACAACACTTCACCTATATACATAGCCTATAGCAGAGGTTCACTATGTCGTGTTGTGCAGCTGTTTGTTCGCCGAATATAGTTTCCAACTCAGATGGTTCAGAGTACACAATGCACTTTTATGTGTTGAGGTGTTGTTTGTGCACATCTTTATTTTTACACCTTACTGACTTAGTATTTTATTAAAAGATATTTTCAAAAAGTTAACGTAACAAAGCAAATTCATTCAGCATCACATAAGACAGTCTGTGTATTTTAGCATAACTTGAATGTGAAGTAAAGCTATACGTTTGTAAGGCGTTCATACATTGTAAAACAATAACTAAAGACATCCAAAACTGTAAAAAATACTTTATATAATTAATATGTAGGGATTAATACTGTATGATATTGTCTTTGTTTATTAATAACCCACAAAGGCAAAAGAACTGATGTACAATATTTGGTAACCATTGTCAAAATTGAGGCCATGAGTGAATAAATTCAGCATCTCTGTTACCCAGTGAGGACTATCTGCTGCAGCAGCACATTAATGCCACTATCAGCGACTATATCACCAGTCAAAGTGACAAATAGCAGACAAGCGCCTCTCAAATATTCAGTGAGGGTGGAGTAGTGCATGGGTGGTAATGGGTGATAGTGTTTTTCTCCATTTTCCAGGACGACAAGTGTAAAATCTAGGGAGAGAGGTGGATGAAGTTAAAAGGGAGAAAAACTGTATGTTAGCAAGTCTACATAACAGTTTTTTAGAGAGAAAGGGGCAGAATTGTTTTATTGTCCTTTCTCTGCATCCCTCCACCCCTCATCTCCCCCATCATTCGGACAGCTGGAAACAGAATTCATCCGATTCGTTCCACTGCTTTTCTCTCTTCCAACTGCCCCATTCCCCCCACTATTCCCCAGTCCCCCTCACTGTCGTAATAGGGTCTGCAGGAATCATTCAAAGGCTAGATATAATTTACTGCTTGCCGTGCACAATACCCCCTCCCACCCCCTCCCTCAATCGCACAAGGTGCCCTGCGGATGAACTAATCATACTTGAAATATTATTTCTGGTTCTTATTCCTCCATTTTATGAACAGCTCCTTTTTATGGTGCAATAGATTTAACCCCTGCCTAGTCACACTAAAACCAGTATCTGCAGGAAGAAAGAGGGTGTTGAAAGGATGGGTGTTGTGGACAGAGTGGCATACAAATATTTTTGTTTTCATGTTTCTTTGTTCATATTTTAGCCCTATTTATTTTGATAAATTCATTTTTCACCTAAACTTGATTTTCCCAGGTGATGACTACATTTTACAGAAGAAGCATTTAGGGAACACAACCAGGAGCTTCACCAATAAAACCTTAAAAAAAAAAATAAATAAATAAATAAATAAAGGCAATGCCATAAGACAGAAAACATATCTTCATGCTCCCATACATCACAACTGGTATTAGCATGTAGGCTGTGCTGCTGCATAGATAAAATTACAATAATAACTGAAGCACAATTTTGACACTACTAAAATGTTCATCCTCTTACAAAATATTTGTAGGAACCTTAGTCCAAGGCCTTCCTTCTCTTTGAAAAAGGCCACAGCCTCAGTATGCAAGTGTTGAGTTAAATAGTTTTTTATTTGAGTCACTTGGTGATATGAAATGGTTGAATGCATGACAGAGAGACAGATCATGAGCTAGCACAGTTTGGTGAACAGTGGAAAACTGATAGACCTTTATGAAATTGTATTGATTTAGCACTTTGTCTATTGATCTCCAGCGGGACAAGAGGTCTGGATTAGGATTAATGTCCTCTAAACGTGTTTGGGACCTGGCATTATGAAAGAATTGCCTAAGCCTTTTTTTTTCTTTCTTTTTTTTATCGAACTTGGCAAATGGACTTGGAGAGAACTGATTAATGACATGAACATAATTGTGAAAACTAAACATCAGTATCTAAATGTATTTTCATTGTACTGGCTTCAGAATGAGAGCTGGGAGTGCACATTTTATGACAAGTAATCTTCTGATAATAAAGAGTTATGTTATAAACAACAGTGAACATAATTTCTTTTCAAATCAGAAACTGTTAGATGCCATTAACAAGTAATTTCATGATCTGGGTTACCGAAATCATTTATTTTTTTAGCTGACTAAATTTCAAAATGTGCTTCACATGAAATAGCGCCCAAAAATAGAATATTAGGTTACAACTAGTTTTTGTTTTGTTTTTGTGGGTTTGACAATGTATTATCTTTCCATATAACCTCAGTTATAAAATCAATAAATTAGCTTGGATGCTGACACTCACTTGGCCAATTTTGTGATTTTTGTTTTTATTTGATTTTTTTTTTTCTAAAATGCTTCTGCTGTCTCTTTTGTATTTATTTTCATGGGATTTTCAATAGCAACAATAAAAGATTAAGAACATTAGAGATTTTTTCTGGCCCGTTTGCTCACACTCAGCTGTTTGAAAAAAAAACCCAAAAACATTTACTTTGTCAGTGTTAGATCCAAAACTTTCTGAAATCTATTGCAGCCAGACCAGGATCTTTACAGACAGTATCAGTACTAACAGTATCAGCCAGAATCACCATAAAGTATCGCAGACATGTAGCACAAAAACACTACAGATGTGTCTTTTGTTTCAAAACAGCTTGCCACTACATAGTTTCTCCACTACCAAGTTTAATTGTATATAGTAGCATGTGCTGTAAGTACATGTCTTTTTTGTTCAGATATTTATCTTATTGCTGGCTAAAATTTAGCACAATCTATTCCACTGTTGAATAGCCGATGCCTATGCAACTTACATACATCAGCAGCATCTTTTAAAAGCATTTGCGATATTTGAATTACAAGATTATCTAATGATACCCCAGTCAGTACACCATACAATATCACAATATAATGGAATCGAGGGTGGTGGTCTGAACAGTCAAGATGATGTCATGATACTCTCTATCCATGGCTGGCTGTTTTTTTTTTTCTCCCACTCTTCTCTGTGTGTTAAATGATCATGAGAAGGGTATTCTAAACATGATAACATGTTAAAGGTCTTGCGTCTTCTCTTCTTTTCCTTCTTTTCCCTTTCAGGGGTCCCACAGCAAATCATGTGCCTCCATCTAACCCTGTCCTCTGCATCCTCTTCTCTCACACCAACTAACTTCATGTCCTCTCTCACTACATCCATAAATCTCCTCTTTGGTCTTCCTGTAGGCCTCCTGCCTGGCAGCTCCAACCTCAGCATCCTTCTACCAATATATTCACAGTCTCTCCTCTGAACATGTCGAAACTACCTCAATCTGGCCTCTCTGACTTTATCTCCAACACATCTAACATGAGCTGTCCCTCTGATGTCCTCATTCCTGATCCTGTCCATCCTCGTCACTCCCAAAGAAAACCTCAACATCTCAAGCTCTGCTTAAGCTCTACACCTCACCAGCTCTCATACACCACTTTAACATACTTCCCTGCCACTCCAAATGTCCTCATACAAAAACCACAGCTCCTCTCTTGGCACGCTTTCTCTAAATCTACGAAGACACAATGCAATTCCCTATGACCTTCTCTGTACTTCTCTATCAGCATCCTCAAAGCAAATACTGCATCTGTTGTACTGAAACCATATTGGCGCTCAGAAATGTTCACCTCTGCCCTTAGCCGAGCTTCCACTACTCTTTCCCACAACTTTATTGTTTGGCTCATCAGCTTTATTCCTCTATAGTTGCCACAGCTCTGCACATCTCCCTTGTTCTTAAAAATGGGCACCAGTACACTTCTCCTTCATTCCTCGGGCATCCTCTCACTTTCCAAGATCTTGTTAAACAAACTAGTCAGAAACACTACTGCCACCTCTCCTAGACACTTCCATACTTCCACAGGTGTGTCATCAGGACCAACTGCCTTTCCATTCTTCATCTTCTTCAACATCCTCCTCACTTCACATTTACTAATCTTTGCTACTTCCTGCTTCACACCAGTCACCTCTTCTTATCTTTGTTCTCTTTCATAATACTCATTCTTCAACTTTTCAAAGTTCTCCTTCCATCTTGCCATCACCGACCTGGCACCTGTCAATACATTTCTATCTTTAATCACCTTAACCTGCTGCACATCCTTCCCATCTCTATCTCTTTGCCTTAGCTACCTGTACAAATCCACCGCTCCCTTCTTAGTGTCCAACCGAGCATACAAGTCCTCATATGCTGTGTTTGGCCTTTGCCACCTCTACCTTCACCTTACGTTACATCTCTTAGCTAATCTCTTCCCCTGTATACACTCCTGAACATCCTTGTTCCATCACCAAGTCTCCTTGTCCGCTTTCCTATTTCCCAATGACAAACCTAGTACCCTCCTACCTGTCTCCCTGATCACATTAGCTGTAGTGGTCCAGTCGTATGCAAGCACCTCCTGACCACCCAGACTCTGTCTCAGTTCCTCCCTGAGAACTACACAACATTCTAACTTTTTCAACTTCCAGCACTTCATCCTCTGCACTGCCTTAGTCCTCCTAATCTTCCTCACCACCAGAGTCATTATTTACACCACGATTCTGTGTTGTCTGGCTATACTTTCCCCTGCCAATACTTGCAGTCACTGATCTCTTTCAGATTACAATGACACAGAATGTAGTCCACCTGAGTTCTTCACTAACAACATTGAACATCACACCTTAAATTTCCAGCTTGAGACTCATCCACCTGTCTGGTACTCTTCTCACCTCTAGAACGTTCCTCACAAACTCCTCTGTCAGGATATTTCCTACTCCAGTTCTCTTTCTATCCGACACATGGTAAAACAACTTCACCTGCTGCCTTGAAAACTCAATTTAACTGAGCTAGAGATTAATAATTAGTTTATCGTCAGTTAATAAGTTTTGGGAATAAGGAAAACTAACTTGAGTGAACTTCAGGCACAAAGTTTGCTTAACTCAGAATATTAAATTCACAGCTAATTAGTGACAGGGTCAATCAAGACATACTATTTATCTTTTTACTGATTTTAGAGTTTTTGCTTGTTGGCCAAAGGGAGTGCTGCAATTACAGATTCTAATAATTGGGTATGAGGTGAGCTGTAGCATTTTTAATAACCTCCTATTAGGAATTACTGTAACCTGATTAGTTTGTAAATAACTAGTGACACTACAGATTCTCCAAATGTTCACTTAGGCTACCACTTTATCTGTGATTTGTATTCACTGACCGACATGGGCTTTAAGAATAGACTAATGCAGCACATTGTTTGTAAAACCCCACACAGAAAATCCCAACCATTCAATTATATATTTCATTTGTACATATTGGCTTAGCAGATGGAGAGATGGAGAGAATGTGAGTAAAAAAGAGACAGAAGGTGAAAAGGCATAGAAAAAAAAGGGAGAGAGAAAGCTGGAGAGAGAGGGCTAGACAGAAGGCAGCTATCAGCTGTTCACTTGTACTTAGGGAGCACATTTACTTTCCATTGATTTCCAATGCTTTAGTCAATTTCCTGTCACGTTTCATTGCGAGTACATGTGATCTCAGTTTAGCTGCTTGCAGGAAAAAGGAGAATGTCCAAAATGGATATTTTAGAGAGTCTATAACAACTGCTACAGGCCCTGTGCTTCTTGTCAGCAGCATTCAATACTACTCTTGGCAGGTGTACATCAAGAAAACTAGACATAAAGCAACTAGATGTTATATTTAGTAGCAAACCGCTACAAAAACAACCAGTGTTAAGCTGTTTTTGTAACTGGCAAACTGATCACTGCAGAAAATTGAAAACTGTAATCATACCAGATTAAACAGACATCTCCCAACTGTGTTGTCCTGTAGACTCTGTGAATAACTAACTTTACTGTAGCTTTAAAAACGAAACACTTTTTTTCCCCTCTACCTTAGTTTCTGGGTCTGTTTTTCTGAGTCACTTTTATGACTATTTTAGTGCACACACCATACAGGTTGGGTCTGTATTCCATTTGTTTTTTCAGTCCCCCACATATTTCACAGTTTTTCTTTAAATCAAGAACTCATTCGCCCAGTTTTTCTTTTGGCCGTTTTCGTAGTCTGCCTTCAGAGAACATTGCCAACCGAATATTCAGTTTCAAATAGTACAACTACAAACAAAGGGCATTTTTTTCTCTAGCACATCTGCTTGCAAGGAAGACAGGGCCTTAACACCTGGAAGTAATAAAAGACCAACACTGAGAGAGAAAATGAGGTAGGATTATTGTTCTGTGTGAGGAAGAGATTATGTTCAGAGAAAAGACGGGGGGGCATACAGCTACACTTTCACCTCAAACAACGGCACTAGAAAACAGCCACTGATTAAAACTGAAATGAGGGTAGAAAGAACATCTGAAAATGAGGCACACTTTCATGCTAAGACATCAAGTAGAAAGCTTTATCTTAATTTGAAGGGAAAAAACTAATATTTCAAAGCTGTTCCAGTATTATTACTTAGTTACAATGTTATTATTCAAACACAGCTTGAAATCATACTAGCAGACAAAAACTGCTTTGCATTTTACTGATATTGATGACTCATTTGTTGCTGTTTTTCTGTGTTCTGTATTATAGATGCTGTGTGTTGTTACTTTTTCTCAAACCCTGTCAGGCTATAATTTTATCTCAGCTGTACAGAAAATGACAAGGCAAGGATGTTATCAGATTTTACTTCAAAACCACGAAAATAAATTTCCCTTGAGAAGCAATATGATGAACAACTTACAAAAATGAATATTCCTTACTATTACTCCCTAAATCATGGTAAAATTCGTTCAGACTATTGAAATGAATTTCTAATCATTTACAGCCCAAGACATAGAGCTAAACAAAACTAGCAGGTGGGAGGCCTCAGACAGGTAATTATTCTGTGACATCCAGACACCTGTTTCCATTTGCAGGCCAACATCAAAGCACCGGTATGTGAGAAATATACAAAGATGACAGTAAAAGCACCTCTCCCCAGGTATATGACCTAACAAGGCCCCTGCAAAGAATATACTGGCCCAGAACATCCCGAAAAATACAAATAATCCACACAAAAACCAATTCAAACTCAGGAAAGGGAGTAAGGGATCCAACACAGTCTCTCCCTTTCTTATCACTCTCCCTCATGTTGACTGGAATGACATTAGATGCCAGTGCTTGTTTGTGCTCTAATGACAAGTAAGAGGGGACTGTGGTCTCCATGGCAACAGCCAAGGCTCAATATATCATACCTCGTTACAGTAGTCAAGCAGAGATGTTTGGTCAAAAATTAATATATCCAGGCAAGGGGAGAGGGAAAGAGTGCAAAAGAGTGCATTGTGGGAAGATTGCCCAGCATTTGTTACACAAGTTTGGTAACTGTAGCATTTAAATAATGGTCTTTATTAATTTACAGCTGCAACTGTAGGAAAAAATTTGAGATGGATGTTCAGTGACCTTGGCTCAATGTGGCAAGAGCATCATATCTATACGGGGAAGACCAAAGGATGGGGTGTGTCTGCTTTAGTGTGCAATGGGGGTAGGGATGGGCTCTAGGCAGTATGCTGCAGATTAATTGTGTATGATTCACAATTGCAGGAATTGTAGCCCAACAGAAAACTCACAACTCAAACTGCTTCTTTCCAGTATTCAACAGACTTTTGTTACTGTGTAGGTGGTGTAATATGAACTACCAGTATGCTTTAGAGAATGAAGGGCAGAGAAATGCAAAGAGTGAATGTGTTTCTCGTTAGACTTTACGTTATTCATTTTTATTTATTTGTTTATTTTTCAAAAGTATGGTGAGGGTAAGGGAGTGAGGGTGGTACAATAAAACAAGATCAGGCTGTGACATGCACCAGCTGTAATATAGAGTGAAAAGATACAAGGACACAGCTTGGGCCAAATCCGTGACATGTAGCCTCCTCCACAGACTGCTAATATATATCCTGTTCAGACCAATCACATGTACTGACATCGCTGGAGGAATGGGATCAAATCTAATATCAACTACTTAACTAAATAGCCAAAATAGAACAACTTTTCAAACAGCCACTTTGACTGTGTTCAACCTAACAGAACTTGCATCTGGTAAAATGTTTCCTTTATACACAATATACGCTTGAAAAAATATTCCCACCGACTCTATTGCCATTTTATATTTCTATAAAAGGTATTTCTGTCTCCTCTAAATTATCTAGAGAACTAAGTGACTTCCACAATTTGAAAACTACATTCCAAAATACAAAACCACTTTTAAACTCAGAAGATAGGTCACTCCTAATGAGAGCGATCTTAATGGCCAGACAGGGTAAATCAAATAGGAATCTGGCTTCTGCAGTATTCTCATTCATATGGATCGACTACCTTTGCATGCTTGTTCTTATGCCAGACTCTGTGATTGCTCCTTATTCATGTGGGAATAATGAGTAATTCACTCACTTGACAAAAAGACCTCAGTAGGACCCTGTTAGATTTAATTATGTGATAATCTCAGGAAGACAATAGTCGGTGATGATTAGAGAGTCATTCCTATTTGTATGTAATCAATGTTTAATATTTATCACTCAGCAAGCTCTTATGGAGAAGGCTTTAATGAGAACTTATCATCACTTGAGTCCCTCTTCAACATTTTCAGTTCTCTCCAATTGACATTTACTGACCTCCTACACAAGACAGAAGTGAGGCAGACTGTTTCTCCCACAGGATGTGCTAGAATCTTTGAAATATGTTCTTAGAGGGTTCCCATAAAGTGTTAAACTGTTGATGTTAAATGGCATGTTAGATTCTACCAGCTGTCTGCTAATTAGATTGTAATTACAGCAGAGCTTTGTGGGCCTGTCTGTTCTGATTATAAACCCTTTTGTGTCTGACCTTTCTCTTAACTTAAAGTGAAGAAGTTTTAATGACAGACACAAGGAGGTAAATGCTTAAATATAGTTGTTCTGAATGGTCAAATTACGAGATTTTAAATACCATGGACACAAACACACACACACAACTCAAGCCTAATAATCATTCTCCAGCCCATGTTTTAGCTCTTTGAATACATTAGTAAAGTAATTAATTAGTAAAACTCCACAAACTTAAGTAAACACATACTGTATTTGTATATCCATATTATATACATAATGTGTGTGTGTGTGTGTGTGTGTGTGTGTGTGAGAGAGAGAGAAATATGATGAGAGGAACTTGACTGCAACTCAATCTGTTTTTAGTAGTTTAACAGTGGTAGTGTGCCCTCCTCCTCACTGAGAGGAGCTCTCAGACTGACAGAGAAGTGTCTCAGACATCCACAGCACACCTGGTCTCCATTATCTCTCCATTTCACAGGCTCGCACCCCCTAACAGGGCAGCCTGGGAATGGGCCTGGCTCTTTCATCTTCCCATCATTATAGGAGCCAGCTCAGGGTCAGGGCCCAGTCTGACAGGCATTCCAGCAGCAATATGCTACAACTGATTTTGGTTAAAGTTTAAAAAATACAAAACCAAAGTCAAAGAAATATTAATAAGAACAAGTCTCAAAGCAATTATTGTATTAGAATTCTTCTCAGAGCTGACATGCTCCCTAAAGCTATGAGAAATATGATGCTGCACCTTAGAGCTGTGCCTCCTGCTTTGTGATCGTCATCACCTTGTCTCACTCTGGACTAAAACTCAAGCGTTCTTTGTGGCAAACCATCTCACCGGAATATAGTTGTTCTCCAGTTTGCTGACAAACATGCAGCAAAGAATGCAAGATAATGCTTTTTTACAAACCTTCCAATGTGAAGGCAGTTGTCTTGTGATATCATGTTGAGTGTTAGGTCTATTCTGTTGGTTTATCACTTTTAAATCTTGTCCACGGAGGGGCATTTGAAGACAGATCAAGGAGAAGTGAAATTCTTTCCCTTCAGCTTTTAACTGTTAAAGGGATTTAACAGACCCCTTCAGACAATCTGTGAAACACATTTATAGAGAAAGGATACACCACCTGATGGTTCAGGTCTGACATGGTCCACCCATTATCATTTTGCATATGAGAACAAAATGAGGTGTGATAATTGATCTCTCATGTACTTCAGCTCACTCTCTCACGACACTATCAGCACTGATTCATTTCAAGGCAAAAACACTCCGAGGCGGAGCTCACCCGAAGCCTTTTTAATGCATCATCACTTTGAGGTTACAGAAATGACACCATGAGAAGCACTTTGAAGTGATGTAAAATTATCCCTTATTTCTGCCCCCACAAATGATTTATTAAGGGGTAAAAAAAAAAGGGAGAGGGGGGTGGTTGGCAGAGGCTGGAGGAAAAGCAGAGGGCAGACAGTGGATAGAGAAGGACAAACACATTCCCAGCACATATTCTCTTCATTACAAGTTGTGGGGGTGGGGGTGCAGATCATTCAATTACTGACTGCCGTCAAAGGCTAATATTCCTGCCTGTCAGGGCCCATTCTGGCTCAGTTTTGGCCAGAGTTCTTCTGATGGACCTCATTTCCTGTTAAACAGAACCAGAAGGTGCTGTGAAAATGGCGACACCTGATCCTGTGTTCAGGGGACGGGAAATGCTTTGGTAAGTCACAGAGCCTGCCAAGGCAACCTCCACACCTTCCCCTACATGAATCCCATGTGGGTGGGAAGCCTGCGAGGTTGAGTTTAGGTAGAGTAGGTTTATAAGCCACTCAGTTAAGCAGCACAGGTGTGGGCTGACACTGATGCGTATATTGTGTGCGTGTGTTTTATTTTTCTTAGTCGTACAGTATGAACCTATGTAAAGGCAAGTGTGCCCATTTGAATAAGGAAACTTTAGGCTATGATTCAAAATAAAATGTTCTCCATTTAATTTTTTTTTATCCCATTCAATTTCTCTTTGATCCTCACTCACCCATCATTTTATCTGACAGATAAGATTGAATTAGTTTGACCTGTCCTCAAGGCTGTAGTGTAATTTGCCTTTGACATTGATAGGGGAAGAAGACAATTTGGTGAGGCAAAGAGGTATATGTGGGGGTGGAAAACAGGGAAGAGCTATAGGCATGCAATGTGGAATGAAGGACTTTGTAGCTTTCAGATTTGCTGGTTAAATTCCAGTTATTCATGGCCGTCTATTTCACCAGCCTGCCTTTCAGGGGTTAACCTTTGACAGTGGCAGAGCACACCGATCACGTGCAAAGCAGCTCAGCTTAGTTCCAAATGTTTCCAGTATGTCCGTAGTATCTGCTGGTGACATGCTCCAATTTGTTACTTCAGTACAGCTCACACACAAATCCGCATTCAACATTTTTAAAAATGCTTGAAGAGGTTCAGTACCAGTGACAATGCTCGGCTCAAAGTCTACACATTTTTGCAATTTCTCATCAATTTCTTCATCACAGTAGATGATAGTGCAAGACAATTCAAGGCAAAGTAGACTCATTGGCTCACATTTTTGGGTCTTTAATAGGAGAGACCCCCTCTCCCTTGGCTATTATTGAGACAGGATGCTCTGACCATAGCAGTGCAGAATTGGCTGCTGGTATGTGTGGATGTGTGGTTTGCCTACAATCCTGCTCCTCATTTTTTGCCTTTGTCATGTCAAGTGGTAAAACCAACATTAAACCAAACAACCATTGTAGAACTTTTTTACAAGACAAGGCCCAAAATGACATAGCACAATTACTGCTTTTGTAGTCATCTTGACAAAAATCATCCAACAACGGTACCAATTCTTTCCTGCAGAAGGTGAAAAGTGATACTGAAGAGCTTCAGAAAGCCCAACAAGGCCTTATGCAAACAAAGCAAGAACTTAGCAACGCCACAAAGTCAGTGATATTCACAGGAACTTGGCTTGTCTTCTGAGTTGCTACAAAGAATACAGTGACTGAGTTTGTGAAGTGCATTGAGAATGAGAATGAAATATGAGGCCAAAGATGGGCAAGATGGGCCCTGTACCTTTAGGCCAGGGGAAGATGGGTTCGAGAGCAACAAATGCCTAGGGCCTATGTTAGACTCAGGCGCTAACCCAATTTCACACTGTGTGACTAGGCCTGGTCTGTTTCAATGCAGCATCTAAGTGTGAGTGCCATCTGTTCCAGGCCTGTGAAAGGAAATGGCCTTGCTTTTCACACTGATCGGATTATGGTGTTTTTAATTCTTTCGAGATGTGCCCTTGCGTGTTGATTGGCTCAACATGGCCAATGAATCTTGCCTGTTGCTTGACACAGCATAGCCTTTTCCTTAAACTCTCTTTAAAATGACCGATGCTCCTCCACGATTTTAGCAGTTTTCATATTTTTTTAGGTGGGACACCTTTAACAAAGTTCATCAGAATAAGTTTAATGTATAAAAATATGATAAAAAGCTTTTCGTTCTCTGAGTAAGTGTGCAAAGCAAAAAAAAAAAATCACTGTGTACATGATAGCTGCTTTATATTAACATACTATAGGATGCATGTCAACTCCTACTACTTCAGTAAGTAGTCATAATAGTCTTTTCCATGCTTGGTTGAGAAAGAAAAACTGTGTAGTTACTTTATGATTATAGTTATGATGCACTTAATATAGGATTAAAAAAGGCTTTTTACTACACTTGTTACTCTCCTAATTTTCCGTTACATTTTTGAGGCTTCATTGCCAGTGTTCATAGTTAAATTCTGATTTTCTTTAATAAGTATAAAGTGGAGGCAATTACAATACCCTCTGGCAGTTTAAATAGAATGTATGGACAGATAGAATTTCCGAAACTAAAGGGATGTACATTTTCATTACAACACTCATAATTTTAAAAAGCCAAAATATTTAACCAGTAATATCTTACTTGCTCTTGGTACAGATTTTCTATCAATTATCAGCAGGGTGGTGCTCTACAAAGCCAGTCCCCCTGTTATGCTACCTCAGTGCCTGCTGAGAATTAAATCTTGCTCAACAGTTAGTACTAGAGCGGCTCTATTTGCACTGGGAGTGGTCCATCCCCTCTTGACTATCCAGTAAATTCTCTTTTTTTCTGTGCGCATTTTAGTCTTTCTGAAGTAAGAATTGGAGCAGCATTTGAAAGGTGGGTGTAGATTGTGACCCTGTGAAAGACAGATGGCAGAAATTTAGCCACCTAGGCAAAATATGGATGTTTATGTGACATGACATGTCATCTCACCTACTGAGGCCTCATTTACTATCGTGTGCTGATATCTGGTAGCAATATTTTGTGGCCGGTTTTCATTATATTTTAATTAACTTTGAATATGAAACACAAAAGCTTCCCACTACATTACTTGAGTAGTATAAGAGAATTTACATAAGTAGTAGCAGAATGTTCTAAGTTGTATAATCTACAACACTACTTGTGTCCCTGCAAATATAGAAGTATAATTTCATATTTTTAATATCATTTAATACATTACTCCATAATTCCATACTATATTCGAATGTTCATTCCTTTTTTTAAAAAAGTTGATCTTCATTAGAACTAGCAATCAGTTGTGAACACTGCGTTAAATTGTGTTGTTTTTAAAGCATAAACACACATATGCGCGCGCACACACATATTTACAGTTTGATTTTAAACTATTTTATGTTCCATAAAGTCAAAATTGAAAGAAATATTTTAGATATTTACAGATCAAGTAAAACTTTCAGTAAACACGAAAAAGTTTGTAATGTAAGACATAATTTATTATTAAGTGATGAGTTGATGTTATAACTTTCAAAAATGACTCCAAACCAGTACAATTTATGCTCATACTTTTTTAATGTATCACAATGAGCAAGAAACATACTTGATGAAATATTTTCAAAGGAGTATATTCAATTACCATCTACAATCAACTTAACTAGGACAACAAGGTTTTGTGACAAAAGTTTCTTTAAAAGTCTGAAGTTCCATGTGGTTGTATGTATGTTAGTTTCCATGTAATTTGGTACAGTCTGGAAATCTTCATCATAATTACAGTAACAAAAAAGCTAACAAGACTACAGTATAGAAAAGACATCAAGAACAACATTTTTGGTTTAACTTGCTCTTTTTTGTACATTGCAAGGCTGTTTTTTCTACCCTCAGATGGGCTGCCTGGAGCCACAGAGCCATGCTTATGAGGCTCGAAGGAGGAGTAATTCAAGGAAACAAAAACTAAAAGCATAAAAAAACATTGTGGCACCAGAAGTCACAAAAGGAACAGAGAGCTCCAAGTAACAGTTCATCTTTGAAGTTGGAGCAAATGGTTGTTTGGTTGTTAGTTTGGTTGTTAATTTTGGTTAATACGCTTTTTTAGTGTAACTGCCTCTTTAAGAATGACAGCTATGAGAACCCATCCCCTCTTTCTGTTATTAATTTCTTTTTAGATTATGTAGTCAACAGAGAGAGGGGTGAGCTGCCACTTGACTGGAGAGCTTTACTTGTCAACCAGAGACAAGCACAAGGAAATGAAATGGGTAGCAACATGAACTGGGAGAAATGAAGCAAGCATCTCTGTCCATCCTGTCCTGAAGTTTGGAAAATGTCCATCAAAGAGCAGAGGCAGAGCTGAAGAAAGAAAGAGACAGACAGAAAGGAGAAAGAGGCAGCTGGAGCCACTTAAGTTCAGTTTCATCTAAGGACTTTCCTCTCTGTGTCACATGTCCATTGGTTCCAGAGTCCATTGCCATTACAGAGCTGTCAGTAATCAAATAAGGAGGTGGTTTTAAAGCTGTTTCGAGCCAGCCTTCGGCTCCCATGCCCAGTTATGGTGTGCCCACAGCCTCTTGTGTCCTCCTAACGAAATCTCCAAAGCTTCCCAGAGTCTTTTGTTTCTTTCATTCCTTCTTCATTTTAAAAAACAAAAAAAAGTTGATGTCTTGTTTTAAATATATCTATATCTGTATACAGGTACACGCTCGTTTTCACAGTGGGCAAAAGATGACCTCTACAGCAAAACCTTGTCTTTATCTCTCTTTGTAAATGTCCATTAAATCAAGTATCCCAATGTAAGTCAGTGGATGCATTTATCCACAGTAGCGCTGTGTGCCACAATAAAATATACACTTATCTGGGGCACAACTTGTAGGTTTTTTCTTTTTGTTTCAACTGCATAAAGCTTTGGCCACATTCATATATTCAATCAAAATAAAAACTGCTCAGTGCTTCGGTATCAATATTTTCATTTCTAATTGTTATCTTCAAAATTTGATTTTCTAAATTTCAGTTGTTCATAATCCAGCTTTGTGGTTCAGTTTGTTTTGGTGTGTAACAAAAAAACAAAAATAAACAACAACAACAACAAAAGATGCTGGCTCTTATGAGACACACACACACACACACACACACGCACACACAAACAATGGGTGAATCTAGTGTAGAGACCTCAACTTTGTCTTCCACAAAAGAGCCCAAAAGATTACACTTAGAAAATAAGAGCACAAACTGTATCATTGAGACAATGAATATAAAGAACACCGTAAAGTGGCCGGGTCATATTTGTTTTTGTTTCATAATTTTAGTCATTCAAATTAAAGCTAGTGTTAAGTTATGGTAAAAAGTAATGTACAGAAACTAAAATACAAATACTTATAAGAAAATAACAATACATGTCTGAAAATTAAAATAATGCAATTATATTTGAGAAAAACTGTACAACTTAAGAAATACCCAAGATAAGCAAGTACATATGAACAGTAATTGAGGGAACAGGACTTTTAGAGAAGTAGCAGGCCTGCTGATCAAATCTGACTTACAACAGCATGCTGTCGTATTACCAACAAACCACAATGCACCTAAAGCACACTTCTCAGACTGTGCCTTGTATTTAATAGGACAAACACACTGGCTTGGCAATAGTGGCCAAAAAGTAGTTCTTCGAATTTAAATATGTTTTGGTTTAAAGAATGAATTTTTTTGTTCATCAGTTAGATGAAGCGGGTACCTATGCAAAACAATTTCCTTTACAAAACATGTGAAGTGGGTGATTTCTTTGGGTATGAAAGCCTCCTAATTGTTTAAAACAAAGAGACATCTTCAAAAAACCTCCTACTTTTTCCAGAAATGATGCTTTGGAATGAAGATGTCCCTTCAAAAACCTGTAAACTATGTGTGGAAGTGGCACCCTGCAGACACATGAGACAAGTCATGGTGGATTTCTCAGGAAGGGAGCAACGATACCTCAGCAAAACAGCCATCATTTCCCTCTGAGACTAGTTGTATGCTGACTGGCATAAATGTTACTAAACCTATGAGATGCATCAGTACCAGATGTATTATATACATTTTTTGGTAACCACTGTTACTTGCTTAACAAGTGAGCAACAACCTTGACTGGATGGAGATTTTCAGCAATGTTCCATTCCAGCACAAAATGATATATGGAGGTCACTTTGTTCAGTAACCAATTATGCAAAAATTACACAACAGTTTACAGTCACTTTAAAAATGAGAAAAAAAAATAGATTGTGTCAATTAAATGCAATTAAATGAAATAGGATCAGTCCTTGCTTAAGAAAACTCCACTGTGATATTTGGAATGCACTGTTCTTTACAAACGTTATAGATCATTGGCTTTAAACATTGGTCTGTTCAAACAGAAAATCGGCAAAATGTCCTTTGGAACATATATTCACAGTCTTCAAAGTTCCGTTTTTGCAACAAGGAAAAAAAAAAAAAAAAGGTGTTGCAGAGGCAAGAAATTGGTTTATTGTTTGTTTTAGTTAAAGCTTAGCCAAAAGCAAAATGAGCATGCATCTAGGTACTCTTTTTTTCTTTCAAAATTCTACATTAGCAGCAAAACGTATGTCCTTGAAGACCAGAACTTATACATTTTCTTAAAAAAAATGGACATTTGAATGTGACAAAAGTCAAACAAAGATTAATAACCTCTATCTTACAAACTGCAATGGCTCTGTAACGGTGCTACTCCACAATGCAAGGACAAGGGCCCTTTTTGGTTTTTGGTATTTACGTAAAAAAGCCACCTGTTTGCTTGCAAAGAAGCAAAAACGGCAACTCTGATGCGTACTCCTTTATCATTTAAAACTTTGTTTTCTTTCCTCTAAAAACAGCAACAAATTCTCAAGTATAAAGAAGCCTCTTTTCTCATCTTTATGCACCAATGGTGAGAGTGTTTAGTCTTTGGATTTTCTTTTTGTCTTAAAGCGTGAGAATTATTATTAATATTCTTTTTTCATTTTCATTTATGACAACAAAAATGAAAATAAAGACTGTAGCCACACTACATGAAGAACAAAAGACCTGCTTTGTAGTGTACACGTCTACAAACAGGAGAGCTGAGAAAAAATAAGTGCGAAGAAAGAAACAAGTAGAATGAGAACTAGGAGTCAGACAGTGATAAGTGCACAAAGGTAACACAAAATTTAAATTAAATAAAACTCTCAATATTTCACCCAGGATCTTTTTTGTTTTGGTTAGTGCAACACTAACCAAACCATAACACTTAAATAATTCTAAAAGATGATCCTGCCTTGTCAGGTGGGGCATTTTGGTGAATGTTTCCCAAAAAGCTGAGAATTAGACAGAAACAAAGTTTAGATAAATTACCTGTCCATAATCTAGTCTATCAGAATGATCAAGACAACATCAAATGAAGCGTCTTAAAGTTGGACAATACAAAAGCTAAATGTACACAAAGTTTTTTTTTCAACCTACCATACTGTTTAAATTCATTTCCAATGCAACAATCTACTTAACACCAAAAATGTTCATATCTATTATAAATACAGAAGGTTGTTTTTTTTTTTCCTTTTCTTTTTTTTTTTAAACCAAAACTTTTTATCGCATGTTACTATGTCTGCAATGCTCTCCTTGTCTGGGTATAGTGGGAGTGCAATCTTCCCCCTTTAAAAGGATTTTAACGTTAAAAATCAGCAAATCGTTTACCCTTTTTGAATGCCCAGAAACGATGCCTTGTTAAAATTTCATTCAACTTAAACTTTCTATATTTAAATCAAGTTCTCAAACAAAAGAAAAATGCTCATCTCTTGTTTGAAACAAAAGGTGTAAAACATGGATTTCTGTAACAGAAAATCATCTGTGAACTGTTGACCTGAGAATAAAATAGACATTACATTATTCTTTAACTTTTGCAAGCCATTGGTATCTGAATGCTTAAATAGCAAGAAAACTGATAGACTATTCTCCCATACAGTACATACTGGCTTTTTGTGACTGTGCTATCAAGTAGAAATCATTACAAAACAAAGGGACAGCTTGTTGACTCGTGTTTCTTCGAAAGGGTTATTGGGCCATTTGTCAACTTTTAGACAGTCCATTGCCATACAGTACAGCGCTCCCCTACCATTACCAAAAACATAACTGCCGCGATCTTTTCTGTTCTCATTTATTAGTATGCATGTATTTCAGTTGAGTAAAAAAAACAAAACAAAACAAAAAAACAAGAAAAACCAAGAAACAAGAAAAAAATAAAACCAGCATGTTGATATGGGAAAACAATCCACTAACATTTAAATTTTTGGTTACAAGCTTTGGAATTGCAGTTAGTCTTTACACATCTTTTTCTGAAATTGGTTTGTATACTTTTAATGTATTTTTTAACATTGCTGCTTTTTATGATTTTTCAGTTTGTGATTTTTTTTTTGTCTTTTTAGTGTTTTTTAAATATTGTCCATCACTGAAAGCTCTTTTACAATCTGATGGAGTCTGTTCCTACACTAGCAAGATTACTACTACAACTACTACTGTCTTTGACAAAGCCAGGCTGTTGCAGCTCCTCCGCCGTCCTGCCCAGCCTGTCTGCTGACTTCTGACTGCTGTCAGAGTCAGACTCGTCGGTAAAGACGTCTGTTGGTATCGAGGTCTGAACTCCTGAGGTGCTCAATGAACTTGAGGTAACCGTTGAAGGTGAGGACACTGGAGGAAAAGAGGAGGAAGAAGAGGAGGGACTGGCATTGGACTTCCCAGCTAAAGCTCTGGAGAAAGGGGCCTGGGACCAGGGTTTGCCGGCAGCTGTGGTGTTGAGTGGGGTCGTAGAGGAGGAGCACAGGGAAGAGGAGACAGCAGATGATGACATGGTGGCTGATGTTGTTGGTGGGGGAGGGGGGCTGCTGATGGAATGAGTGGCAGACTGCGAGGTAGATGCGGTGTTAGGATTGGGGAAGCAGGCTGAAGAGTGAGGTAATAAACTAGTAGCGTGCTCTTTGGCATTTCTGGCTGATCGCTTGATTGTTCTGTGTTTGTGCAATGCCGATTCCAGGTGTTGACTGAGTGCTTTCTCCCCATCCAACGTAGTGTCACAAGCCAGGCAGTCATACAGACTTCCAGCCCCTGCACTTACGCCACCGGGGACACGCAGCAACATATCTTGCAGGTTTGCCACAGACTGACCGAAAAAACAGTTAGATTTAAGGTGGGTAATAGCCGCTTCTTCCTTGGTGAAAACTGCTTGACACTTGCGGCATGCCAGTTTATACTGCACCTTGGGGACAATGTACTGGTCTAGGTGGGGGTCCACAGCTTTGCCATCCATCTCTTTCTGCTCAGAAGGTACTTTGTTATGAGAAGAGGAGGAGGAAGTGGGGGGTTCACTGTGAGGGTTGCCCTTTTGCTCCTCTGTTTTTACTGAATCTTTGGCAGATTCTTTACGGTCCCCCGACAGTTGAGGGGGAACCGGAGTTTGGCTCGCCTTGGGTTGCTGGATCTGCTGAAGCTGCCGCTGCTGCTGCTGTAGTGCCTCCTGCAAGCTCTGCTGATATTGCTGGTAATGCTGCAGCAGGGACCCTGGAGACAGGCCCATCAGTGCTTGTGACAATGCTGGGTTGTAAGGGAAAAGACTTTCCATACCATACATTGGTTGTAGGTAGCCCCCTTGGAGAGCTCCAGGAATCTGTGGGGTATAATATGGAGAAAAGCCAGGCATGAAGTAGGGCAGGAACTGGTTTGTGAGGAGAGCTGTGGGGTCTGATGCCAAAGCAGCCTGCAGGGCCTGAAGCTGGGCAGGGTCAACCACATACTCCATGCCTGGTGTGGGCATAGATGTGGCTGGTACAGCTGTGTCTGGTTTCTCCTTTTTGGCGCTGGCAGCAGAAGTTGAAGGAGCAGGGGTGCTTCCAGTTGACGATGGGGTTGGGGGTTTCTCCGTCTTTTCCTTGGACTTCTCCTTCTCTCTTACCCTCTCACCATCACGTTCTTTGGGAGGTTCATGTCGGGAGCCAGGCTGGATGGTGGACGAAGTCGAGTTGGATGTGGAGGAGGGGCTTGAGCGGGAAGCAGATGTGCTATTCTGGGCTGGGCTGGATGCGGCATGAGATGAGGCAGGCTTGTTGGGCAGTCCGGATGTTGGGAGGCTTGGTGAGGGAACACTGGCACCAGGCATGTTCAGGAGGTTTGAAGGTTTTGGAGGAGTTAAAGCTAGAAATATTTCAAATAAAGACAAAACTGTAAGAATTACTGTGCATTTTTCTTTGTATAAATTATTTAATTTTTTTGTTATGTTGTTAAGACAGTGTACAACTGTAACCCCAAAAGAGTTATATAGGATACAGACGAGATGATGATGATCATGATGATGATTACATGCTCTTGTAATCTTCAGTCAGTGTGCCATGTGTTCATTTTGTTGTGGAATTTGTTTGTGTAATAGTTGTGTAATTACTTGCTGCTTGTAAAGTTTAGTTCTCAAAAATGCCATTAAATTATATTGCACATTATGCAGTGTGTCAGTGCAAATGAGTTCACATGACTGACTGGTGGGAATAGAAATTTCATTATGAAGAGCAGAAATTGTTTTGTCTAGTGTTGTAGTTTATTAGGCTTTAGTTCAGTACAGTTTTTTCATACTGTATATTTCACACTGTATATTTACAGTTCAGTTGAAAAACCCCATCTGCGATTCTGGACCTGAGTTATACCCAGCATATCAGTGATTACATGCAAACATGATGACATACCTGAATTAGAGGAGTTAAAGCTGGAAAGAGAGGGGCTGCCAACCCCTGGCAAAAGGACAGGTGGGATGCCTTGCAGATTTGAATAGGCTGACTGGAGATTTAAAGCCTGCATAGCTGGGTTATCAAACATCCCCTGCTGCTGCATGGCCTGCTGCTGTGCCAGTCCCAAAACTTCATTGGCCTTCTTAATGCGGTCCATCTCTTGTTGGGCCATGAGTTGGCGGACAGTGGCTGGGTCGAAGTATTCTTTTTCCTTATCAATTTGACTACCAATAGTATCCTTCACCTTAGAGATGTGTTGCTGGGAGAAAATGTGGTCACGAACAGAGAGCCGAGCACTGTACTTGATACCACACAAAGTGCATTCAGTCTTCGGCCCTTCGTAGGATGTCTGATTTATTCCGAAGTGCTTGGCCATGTTGAGCTTTGCCTTTTTCTCCTTGGCACGTGCATTTTGAAACCACACCTGAACAACTCTCTTTGGAAGTCCAATATCATTGCCAAGTACCTCACATTCCAGCATAGTGGGAGTCCTGTAGTCGTTAAAACAGGATTTCAACACTTTCAGCTGGAGATTAGTCATCTGAGTTCGGAAGCGCTTTTGGCCTGGTCGATCGCCACTATCAATGCTTCTGCTACCTGAGGCTCCCGGACTTGGGGAGCAGGGGTCAGCCAAGCTGGATGTCTCACTGTGGTCAATCATATTTTCATTTTCATAGTCCTTAGCATAAAAACTTGTTGCGGGGCTTACAAGCCCAGAGGACATTTGGTCATCATTTTCAAGCATGGCAGCTGTGCCACCAGACTTGGACAGGTAATCGCCACTATTTTGGCTGTGCTTTGCATCAGCACTGTCATTATCAGCATTGGCCTCATCACCTGTGGTTGTGTCTGTGATGGCCGTATTCACAGAAGAGCAGTCATCATTATCCAATTTGCTCTGATCAAAGCTGAGGTTCACCGAGGACATGGTTGCACTCTCAAAATCTTCCATTCCCTCAACCTTAATAGACGATGGGCTCAGTAAGGCCCTGGGAGACAAATCTATGCTTTTATTTACTGGTGACATGGAGGAGCTTTGTCCATCACTGTTTGTAGGGGCCAGCTGAGAGTAACTTGATGTCTCTAAAGGATCCATTTTTATTTGCATACCCTCATGGTCAGGTAGCATACCAGCAAGAGTTAAATTATATCCAGCACGTTTGGCTTCATGCCAGTGACGAGAGCGAATGTGGGCCTCAAGGGCAGTTTTTGCTTTAAAAAGAGCTCGACAAAAAGGGCACCTACGATGGGCTTGAGCTGGCCCCACTGCTCTAAACTGACCTTTTCTCTCTCTAGCTCTGGTATTTTGGAACCAGACTTGAACAACTCTCTTTTTTAATCCCACTTCATGAGCAATGTGGTCAAGCATTTTACGTGTAGGATTGGAATCTAATAAATACTTCTGATAAAGAATCTCTAGCTGCTCAGGTGTAATGGTGGTTCTAAGCCGCTTGTCTCTCTGTGGCTCCTCTCCGCTGTTTGTGCTATCGTTCTCCCCTGGGCTAGTGCCAGCTTTCTCCTCTAACTTCCTCTTTAGGGAGTTCATAGTGGAGGTGGGGGTGGACGGAGAAGTGGCAGAGCTGCTGGGAATCTGTGGTATTGCCCCAGAGAGTAGCTGACTTGCCAGGAGAGGATTGCTGGGATCAAATAGCATGAAAGGCATGTCAATTGGACGGTCGAGGAATTGAGGGTGTATGAATTGATTTTGCACAGAAAGAAAGTGTAATTGCTGGTGTTCCTGCCAGTGCTCAAAGGAAGGAAATCCAATCTTGCACTGCTCACATTGGTAAGGGATCATCTGTTGTGCCAGTTGTTGTGTGGCAGAGGTCAGGTGTGGATTGAGGCTCATGTGAGAGCTTTGTGATGAGGCTTGACTTGTCTGAGAGGCTGAGGGACCACACTTCTGCTGTTGCTGGGAGAAAGAAGGAGATGAATGTTTGTTGGCTTTGGAAATAGTCTGAAGTTTTTCTTCTCTCTGAGGTCTATGGTGTTGCGCCTCTGACTGGGATTGATGTACAATTTCCTGCTTAATAGAGGTTTGGATTTCTCGTGGATCGGTAGAAATTTCTGGGAGTTGCTTGGGCTTCTCATCGTAGAGGTTTGAGGTGGATGCTGGTGATGCCTCCTCTTTCTCAGTGGATGGGAGGTGTGAGAATGCTGAAGTGGAAGGTGGAAGTGGGCAGAGACTTGAAGAAGAGGGCATTGGGGTGTGGCATGATGATCCAGAGGGAGTATAACATTCATGGGAAAGATCCAGTGAATCCTCATTTTGGCTGTCATATTGTCCATCCTCATCTTCATCTTTGTAACACAGCTTCTTTTGGTGCTTTATTAGATCAAATATACGCTGGAAAACCAAACTGCATTTCTTACACTGGTAATTCAGATTTGAGGTGCGGATATAGCGGTCATTTGACAGTTCTCGTCTCTCTCCTTCTTTTCCCCCGTCACCCTGGTTTTCGTAATTCTTCCTTGCCTTCTGACGAGCATTTTGAAACCACACAACAATAACACGAGTGGGGAGGCTCAGAAGATTGGAGAGTTGTTCAAATTCATCATCTTTAGGATAAGCATTGGCATCAAAGAAGTCTTGTAGCACTCTTAGCTGGTAGTCAGTAAACCTCGTCCTGGACGACCTTCTGCTTCCATGTAATTCTTGTTTCTGAGGTTCGGGGGAAGGAGGTTTAGAGTCAATTTTTGTTTCATCTAGAGTTGTTGTTGGTGGATTGTTGAAATTATATGGCGAGTCTTTGTTGCGCTGTCGCTCTTTAAAAAGGGTGTTTCTGAACCAGTGCTTTATGACCTTTTGTGGCAGCCCTGATTTGTCTGCCATCTCTTTAATCTGCTCCTCATTCGGTGAATTGTTGATATCAAAGTACTGTCGCAGGACCCTAAGCTGGTCATCTGTGATGCGCGTTCTTGGCCTCTTGTTCTGTTGCTGCTGCAGCATGGCTGGTGTAAGCTGTTGTTGATATAGCTGGGCTAGGTCTGAGGCCAGGCTTGGCTCAACAGATGGCAACTGGGAAGTCAACTGAGTGGGCAAGGACTGAAGAGACATGGGTTGCATCATGAGTGGAGAGAACAGGGGCAAATCTATTGGCATGGGAATCTGTGCCATTGAAACTGGAGGCTGTGGTGGAGGTACAGT
The DNA here is from genome assembly GCF_033026475.1 of Channa argus. NCBI lineage: Eukaryota > Metazoa > Chordata > Actinopteri > Anabantiformes > Channidae > Channa > Channa argus. Next base: position 23,238,996 of record NC_090198.1, read on the forward strand.
TGGAGGAGTGAGCGAGGCAGCAGAGACAGGAATATTTGGTGTGGGAGCTCTTTGGGGTGGAGGTGGGGGCGGAGGAGGAGGTGGTGGAGGAGCTGGTGCAGCCTCTGGTGTAGGGGGTCTCAGTGGATAGAGTTTATCATATTGCTCTCTGTATTCCTTGGCAAATCTCTCAAGGGACCGAAATGGAAAGAAAGCCTGGTGGATATGCTCCTGGTGACTCTTTAGAATCAGAATGTTTGAAAACAGTTTGCCACAGGCTTCACATTCCAGTTTCTCTAATCCCTCAATAGGGTCTACTACCCTTGTTATCCCACCTGGACCACTTGATCCTGTATGTCCAGCTGTCTTTTTCTGGGCTTTCTGTTTATTTTCGTTGTACTGAATTACTAATTCAAAGCCAAAATTTTCCAGCAAGGCTTTAGTTGCATTTCCTCGAGCATCTGAAGCAATCCTAGGTGGAGGCAAGCCACTCTCATGGCTTATGTTAATTGAAATGTGTTGAATGTCCTTCCTCTCCTTTGGCTTGCTATCTGTAAGATCTTTAACATATTCCTCTGTTTTTTCAGTTGTATCCTTCTCTCTTTGCATTTCTTGTTCTTTCTCTTTTTGAGAAGACGTTTTTTGTGTTTTTTCAGTCTGAAGAAGAGATGCACTCTGTTGCAGCAATGCCATCTGCCCCTGAGCCTGTGAGTGAGCCTGCTGCTGGTGGTGTTGTTGCTGCTGCTGCTGCTGCTGCTGCTGTTGTTGTTGTTGCTGCTGTTGTTGTTGTTGTTGTTGATGCTGCTGCTGAAGGTGGTGGTGCATCAGTTGCTGCTGCAAGCAACTCTGCTGGGCCTGTTGGGCTGAATTTTTTAGATCTTCCAGCAGTGATGATGTGGAGGATCCTGTTAGTCCAAGGGCTGAGCTACTGATGTTGATTTCTGGGTTTAGCTGAAATTCTGCTCCAGGGATGTAGAAAGGGAATAGTAACTGCTGCTGTTGCAGAGGGAGAAGTGCATCAGTTGTCATGGGGAAGTGCTGCAGAAGTGCTGGGTTGAATAGCTGTGATTGTAGAAGAGCAGCCTGCTGCTGGAGCTCTTGCTGAAGCTGAGCTTGAGCTTGGGCTTGAGCCTGAGCCAACTGTTGTTGTTGTTGTTGAAGCTGTTGTTGCTGCCCCCTAGCAGACAACATGTCAGTATATTTCGTCTTTTTAACTTCATGGTTCTCCGATGGTGAGGAATGGCAACTCACTGAAGAATTCCCAAGACTCTCAATGCTATGAGTCTGGTTCATGTGGTTTCCTCCAAGAATACTAGAGGTTTGGGATGCAGATGAACTGTGGTTGGTTGAGCTAGTAGCTGAGTTACTGGCTGGGCTTGGACTAGATGTTGAAGTGCTGTTACTAGATCCTCCACCGCTTAAACCAGGAGCACTGGCAGAGCCAGTGATACCTCCTGCTGCTTCGAGTTTGGCTGCCCTAGCTTTGGTCTGGTGTAGAACAGAGCGCATATGGATCTCCAGAGTAGAACTCTGGCTATATGCCACGTTACAAGTGCTGCATTTGAATGGCTTGTTGTCAGGACTGCTGGTAGGCTCCGGCTGACCAGTAGTGGACTCCTGAAGAGCCCGCTTCACTTTGTGTAGGTGGGAAACAGAGTTATAGTGAACCAAAAGAATGTTCTTCTGTGTAAAAGATTCTTTGCAGACAGTGCATTTGAAAGGACGAGATGGATCTAAGAACTTCTCCATAGTAAAATTGGGGCCCTTTCTGAAGGGCAAAGCACGTTTAGGTTCTGATCCAGAATCTTCCTGCAGTGAACCAGAGTCACTGCCTGTTGGGCTTTGTTTTTCTTCTGGGTCACTTTCATCTCCCTCTTTGTCATCTTCTCCTAGACTCCCATGCTCCTCACTAAGGGACGGATCACCCATTACCATAATGTCACCATTCATCAGTAAACCTCCATAAAGTTGCTGGATATCAGCTTCACTCAGCTCTAGGTGACTGGTTTCTAAATGTTTTTTCAAGGCCTGTAGTGTTCTGAAGCTTCGCTGGCAAAGACAACACATGGTGGCTGCCCTGATCACATGGTATTGTGAATGAAGCTGTAGTTTCTCCACGGTCTTGAAAGCCAGGCTGCACTGGTTACAGCGGTACTTGTAGACATGGCGATCTGAAACAGGCAACTGGGGCCTTTTGTTGTGAACTTCATTGAAGTGCATCTGGAGGGAATTTGAGGACTTGAACACTTGATTACATCCTTTCTTCCAGCACAGAAAACCTGTGGCATCATCTCTTTCTGATTGTTGATCTTCCAGAGGTGACTTGCGAGCTTCACTTATTTCTGTAGGTAGTGACACCCCCTTCTCTGGATCAGCATCAGATGCATCTGTGAATAAATAACCCAAAAGAAGAGCATAATGTATCATGTGCCTTAATCTACAAAGTATAATTTTAGGGGAATTAAAACATGCATTTTGTTAGTATCTATACAAAAGTGGAAAATGAAAGTAAAATATTAAAATGTAAAGGCACTTTGTCTTCCACTACAGTTTGTGAAAAATGTAATGCAACTATTAAACATGTTCTGTTAGGTTTTTTTTTGGTGGTTCAGCGTGTTGAATTGGCTCACATCTGGAAGAAGGACCGATTTTCTTTGATTGTTCAGCCAATCAGTAAATGAAAGGAGACAACAAAACACACAAGGGCAGTACAATTTTTACCTCAGACATATCCTTGATTAGCAGCTATGCAGTAAATCGGGGAGTGAGTGAGAGTGAAAAGTCATGCTATAATGCTGCTTTGGATACGGTTTGTACAAACACGGCCCCAGTTCTTATGATTCCTGTTTGTGGATTGTTAAAGTGCCTTTTGTCAGTCGAGACAAAGGCAACATCGGTCGATGCCGCAGTTTGTGTTTGTCACCTCTAGTTCTTTGACATCAGCTTTGTTTGTCACGGCCCTTAGAGTAACCCCTATGCTCCCCCTCCCCGTTTCCTAATGGCCAGATACTAACCAGCTTGCTTCTTTGCATCTTCAGAGTTAGAGTTGGCTGTAGCATGATGGGTGCTCTGGGACTCTCTGTCTGGACTAGGTACAGGTATGAACATGCTTGCTGGCAGTACTTCAGTTGCTGTTACCTAGAAAAAGTAAAGCACAGTGGAATTAAAGTGTTAATTATCTTGCTAAATGATAATGGAGTTTTTCCATTTCAGTTCATTTAAAGGAAAAGTTCAGAGAAACAATAATATACAAAAATTTGTAAATGCTAAACGTAGATACAAAGAGACAATGCTGGGATCTTCAAAAATATGGATTTCACTATTTTACTTAACAGACATTTTGGTACATATGCATATTAGGACGACAGACCTGCTTACTGTACACACAGTTAATGAAAATGAATATTTAATTTACTAAAACATCTGATTGAACTTTCAATAAGAAGTAAGAGATGCTGTGTTGGGTCTGTATGCTTGATGCTTTGGCCAATCTGCCATATGCTATTAATTACTCCTAATAGGCAAAGTAAAGACACAGCTGAATGGACTTTGGTATGTGTCAGATCAAATGGATCAAAATCATCCTTAAGCAACTGGGTTTTCAAGGCAGAAAAGTTAACACTTTCCAATAGATAGCATTTCATTTGATCACAAATGTATCAGAAAACACCCGGCCAGTTTTTTTTCTTTACGTTTGTTACCTCTCTATCTGCTTAAAATAATAACTGGAAAATGAATGCAGCCAGAAAGTCTAAAAACAAAAAAGCTATGATTTACATTACAAAGTGGACTGTTTCTAGACAACTGCTTCATTAGGCGATTAGAGGAAAGAGCAGAGTATCCCAAGGTCACTTTTAATTTGGACCGTCTAATTGGCAAACATAGTTCCAAATGGCTATCATCCAGCCAGACTCAGAATTAATGAAGCACAATTATCTTCTTCGCCCCTATCTCACACAGACAGAAAATTAGACATACAGTGAGAGAGGGAGGACTGGAGAATTGTGTGTATATTATATATACTGTACTGCATACTGTATAAAGTGTATATGAGGCATGAGAGGCATGGAAAGGGGGGAGTGAAAAAAGCGATAGATGGATGAAGGGTGGAAGAGTGAACGCATCATTATGCATGCTTGGCAAGAAATAAAAGTCACCTATTTCAGAATTAATTAGGCTCCTCTCCTTAGACATGTGAAAAGGATAAAGTACCGTTCTATCTGCATTCACCAGTTATAAAAAGGTGTTGGATTTAATGTGTGTTATATTACCTCTGTTCTATCGCGGCGCTCTTGTAGTGGTTCAGCACATTACTACCTCTATAAAAGAAATAAATATTGCCATCTACCATACTAATGTGCTTGCCATTTACTTTCTAGATGGGAGATGAAGATGGCTAGGCAGCAGACAGAGCAATGTTTTACTCTGCGATTGTCCAGCTATTTAGCTTCACAGCATAGAACAGAACAAAGATTTGCTCAGTGATTTACAAGAAAACAGTGCAAATAAAATTTTATTTCTCCTTGATGAGCATTAAAGGAACCAGGAAACTATTTTCAGTGTGGGAAAGAGTTCACCAGTGCTTTGCAGCTGAGGTCAATCTTAACAGACATAAGGGACAAAAATGACTCAAGCTACAAAGACTAATAATTTAGAAAATGTTTAATTTTAAAAATGGACACAAATCCAAAGCTTAAAAACAGTGTTTTGTTTGTAACAACCTATAGATACATTCATAGATTATATGACACTTGATTTTTGCCCTGATTCATCGGGAATTTCCACCGTGGTACTTGAGTGCTGAAACCAATTCATTAAATTTGGTTTAATCTGTCACAATTATTTTAACATATTCATTATAAAACGCTTTGTTTTGACTAGCACACAGGTGATCATAGACATGGCAAGAATGTCAGTGTAGTAATAAATGAAAACGGAGCTAAGAGACATGCTCCTCTTGAAATCATTAAAAAATACAAAAACATATTATGATTTGCTCTCCCCAAATGACTGTGATCATAAGAGAGCTTTAAAAAGGCTCTTTGATGATGGTTGTATTAAGACAATGAAAAAGAGAAAGAAAAAAATGGGCATCTTAAAAAGGCCCAATCATTACCAAAGAGCCAATAGGATTTCCTGCAGCCATTTCACAACTAACAGTCTTTCATTGTGTTTGATAAAGAGCTGAATGTTGGTTATTTAGAGAAGCAAAAACAGGAATGACAGTTGTTCTCAGAGCTAATGTGCCACTTTAGGGTGAGGAACTGATTAAGAGCAAATGAGTCATCATCTTGGCATTGCTGAATCCTTAAACTTGTCCTTGGCCTGACCCACTGACAGCTGTCCTGCTGGCCATAATGTGTGGAAGTATCATTATGCTAGCTCTATGCATAACGGAGCAGCTTTGACTGGAGAACAACTTTGGAGATAATGACAGATGACTCGGAAACATTCGATCATTGCTTCGTTACTTGAGGAGCAAGCTCATACATATGTAGTCCCTTTGTTGTGCTTTTGTTCTATGGCATCCACTGACTTATAAACTTTGGATAAAGCATCAGTTAAAGTATTATATATCATATATTTGTTAAATCACTAGATGACTAGAAGAAACAATGTGCACTTGCCATGCAAAGGTAATACATAGATTGTTGGAGAGAATATTCAATTTTGAAACTTTTGTGACCACTTGGGGTGCAATCACATGCAGAATACACAAAAGACAGAACTTACTGTGGCAATAAGCTTATCAACACAGTCAGGCGCCACACTGTGGAGGTGTGTGAGGTGGAACTGCAGGTGGATCTTGTTGTTGAGCATGTCCTGGCATAATGGGCAGCGTAGCATGGGCTGGACAGAGTGCTGTGTCATCACGTGCATTCTGAGACGATTCAGGTCCGTGTTGGTAAATTTGCAGTAGGGGCACTGGTACATCTGTGTGAAGGTGCAATAGAGAAAGACAAAGAAAGAGAGGTGGGGAGAACAGATCCACATAGGATTAATGGGATGAAATGAGTAGTGCCTGAAGAGGAGCTGTAGATCAGGAGGAAGAGAGGCCCCCCTTCCCTCGAGCAGCCAGATCCTTCTGATCACAGACAAGTGTGTAATACTGAACACCACAGAGTCTTGGCACCCACTTCAAAGTGCTCTCATCTGTCAAATACTATATTGATTTTCCACCTTATACACAATTAGCAGTGCAACTGCAGCAGAAAGGCAAAAATTATTTCGAGAAGATTTAAAAAAAAAAAATCCTGCATAATATGGTAAAGGGTGAGTGAGATAACTAAATAACTGAAATTTATTTGAAGAACATTTTACGTTTCTTTTTTTAATTGATGTGTAAGTTTAAGGCTTATAATGAGGGCTTGGTAATTGAGGATGAGATAACCTTTAGCAAGATCCCTTAATTCAAAGAGTTTGATAAGAGTTTTATGAACATCTGAAGGTATCGATGTTAACTAAATTCGGTGGATTGTAACTCTCACCTGCTCTGCAGTGCTCTTCTCAGCTGTCCTGGGCCGCTTCGAGGAGAGCGGGCTCTCAGAGGTCTCAGACCGTGAAGAGGGCCTTTTGGAAGGGATTGGGGAATCTGTCTGGTTCCGTTCCAGGTGGGCGGACAAATCTGAACATGCCCACATTCACACAACACACACAAACACATAAGGATAAAGAAAAAAAGCAGACACGTCAAGACAAGGCGCGGATTTGGCAGTTTAAGAGCAGGTCAATCAATAACACGGTGGATAAAGGGCTTTGGGATGTATTTCTTAAATGTGATATAACCGCATATAATGGGAATAAGGCTGAGAATGTATTTTTTTCAACACATCTCTCCATTAAAAAACAAAACAAAAAAAAACACTTTTTTTTTAGTCTTCCCAGGCTTCTGCTAAGGGACACACAGCCAATGCGTTCTGCTGGGTTGTCTCTTTCAATGTTAGCTTGTCAGGATATCATACAACACCATAAACAGCTAATGAAAACATTAGTTTTCCACAGGGTGCAGCTTTAGGTTTCATACCACAACACATTTTCAGCCCACATGAGCTTCTAACCTTGAGACAAGGTACACAAACATCTTGCAACCTCATCATCAGGATAAAGAGAAGCCTGTCATGCTCAACTTTAACCAGATTGTTTCTGTAATTACTTAAAAAGTCCTCATCTGTATAAGACCTTATGGGTATTTGTTGGTCATCTGCACTGTGATACTATACATTAGCTCACATTGGAGTATTTTAAAGCCATAGTTTTTAACAGTTGTGTCAATAGTAAATTGATCATTATATTGTAATACAAGCATATTAAGGAAGGAATCAAAGCGCCCACAGTTTGACCCCGCTTGGAAAATTTCTCAGGCCTATATTGGAGGAGAAGGGAGTGTCAGGTTTTGATTATGTTTTACTTTGAGATCAACGTACAGAGCTGTTTTTCTTGGGAGACTTTCCGGTGAAGATTAGAGGAGAAACAGTATTTACACTGAAATGATTCAGACTCAAGGAAAGTTTTTTGTGCATTGTGTACAACATGTTATGATTACGGTCATATTCAGAGTCATTTAAGCTAAATGTTTGAGGAATCAGATATAACGCTACACTGGGGGAGAAACGGGGAGACTCACGATGTGCATATTGGTTTGATTCTTAACCTGATCCCAATCTTAATCAAACCATAACCAGTTGCCTTAACATACTCTCGAGCTGCACGTCACACTGGTCGTCGTGACTCCCCGTGTTTCTGCTCCTCCTTCGAATCACTCAGATGTTCGTCGTAGAAAATCAAATCAACTAATCCATTTGGTGACACACAACGACTGAGAGTCTGAATCATATTGTTCACCATTATCGTTTTGAAAGGGATATACAACGTATTTGTGATGCGTCATGTGGATGTTACCTCTGATAACCTGATTAGGCAGCTAAGTAAAAAGGTGACTGGGATAGCATTTCGCCGCTTAGAATTTTGTGTAAATAATAAAAGCTGCCTTGAAGAAGAGCAAAATGTCACCATCACTGTCTAAAAAGGGCTTCTGTCTCACTGTCATTTTGTTAACAAGCTAAATCTTGTTTGGTTCTGTGACACAGAAAACTAGGACAAACCCCTGAGCAGATCTCAAAGTTTCCCCAAAGCTAGATTGTACACAACATGGTTTCATTTAATGTTTCATGTTTCTAAGATATGAAATATGCTATTGGGCTGAAAAATGCCAGAAGACGAATAATTACTCATACCTAAGCACATTCACAGGACACAACCGATCTTTAGCGATGTTAAAATGTGCTGCACTCACTGCCAGTTGGCTTTAGTAGATATAAAGATTTTTTTATCCTATATATTTACTTCGAGTTTCACTTGCTCACATACCAAATCATTTCATCTATTGCAAACAACACTATTATTAACAACATAGTTGTTGTTGTTTTTTTGGTTTTTTTTTTAAGTCAACAATTAAAAACTTTATAAAGAAGAATGCAAACCAGATGTGGTACAAAAAGAGGCATCGCAGTAGAGCCCAGAGTGTTGGCTCACTGAGGAGCTAAATCCACATGGAGCTAATATGGGGAGCTGCAGTAGCACCATGCTTTGGCACCCATAGAAATAATTCACTGCCAAACTTAAGGACTTGCCTTTCCAGCCTCTAACAAGCCCATAAAGAGTTAAATTTGGCCTGATTTGTACAGTCCTGAAGGGCAAATTGAGAACAGAGGCCATCGGTAGAGGAGGGGTGATTTGGTAGTGGGGGTCAGGTTAAGCAGGGCTGACCACGCTACTGCTCCAGACATTAAAATGTCAGCTCCAATCAGGACGAGGGCAGTTGAGCTGATTACCCAGTGGGGGACCTGGCTTTGGACAGAGCAGTCTGCTGGATCTCCCAGAGACACTGGGATCAGCCAGGGAGGCCCTATTAGGGTCCAGTCACAGTCAATCCTATTAAACACATCCGCCAATAAACAAAGGGAACGTTAAACAAAAGGAACCTCCCATTCCCTGACATTAACCTCTCAGTCATGGTACTGTCCTCACCAATTCCCTCTCCTCCCTGAGTCCACTCAAGCTCACTCCTACTACTCTGGAATTCATCTCTCAGGACGAGCAAAAGCAGCCACCTCTGGCCAACTTTTCACATTTCAGTGATCAGGTTGATTGTACACTAAATACCACCACCATACCAAACCTTTTGATCATTTCTTTACATTTTTCCTTACCATATATTTCTTTCCACTTTTGCTTTTTGGGTTTGCTAACTACAAAACATAATCTCTGTGCCTTGGCCTTTGCGCTCTCCTTCAACAGCTTTTTATTGCAACGGGCACCTACTGTACTTGACTTCTTTATTTCCATAGCTAAAAGCATAGACAGCTGTGAAAATTACATTTAGCTACAAAGCTAAATGTTCTTTATACAGACAAGGACAGAGGGTAAGCACAATTTTCATGTGTGCTTAAGAGCAGGTAACGCAGCTTGTGCCACAGCTAGCAAGTGCATACATACAGTACAGAAAGTAAGCCTGGATTAAGTAGACACAAGTGCCCTCTTAGCCTCGTGATTAAGAGGATAAACATAATTGATTACAAGTATATTCCACTTCCACAATTACCCAATTAGCATCAGAGAGGTGAAACAAGTGGCTGTTTATGCTAAGGCACTGGAGAGCTGCTTTAGGAGGGCCCAAACCGGCTTTCCAGCTCAGGGTGTTTATGTGTGTGAGAGAGAGAAAGTGAGAGAGAGGCAGACAGATGGAGAGCTGGTGAGGCTTACTCAGATGCAGTCTCTCGTCACGGCCAATTAGGACTCCATAAATCTGATCAATCGCCTTCTGTTAAGAATCCTACACCCCGACAGCCTCACCAGCACCATGACTAACACCCAACTACTGTATCCTGTTTTTCCTCGTCAAGGGGAATAAAAAATGACCAAAACAGCAAGGGATGAAATAGAGACAAAAACAATGAAATACAGATAAAATAGAGATAAAAAACAAGTGATCACACATGTGTGAAACCTGGATCTACAATATGAGCAGGTGATCAGAACCAATGACCAAAACATTGGGCTCTGATGGAACAGAGTATAGGACTATTGTAAGAACACTCTCCACAGTCCAAAGATTTGCTATGGATGTCAAAAATAGTCGATGACAGCTACTGGTGAAATCTATTTTTCTTTTTGTGAAGCTTGTAGTGAGCTTCATGTGTGATACTGCTAAAAAAAAAAAAAAAAAAGAACTTAAACTACTAAATATTTGCATACTTGAAATCCAGTAGTTGATAAGATTATAAGTGCCTGTTCGATTCACATGTACAATAGTCCTCCACTGTTAGTGACCGTAATGTCTGTCAGGAGTCTGCCTGTAACCCTGACCTGTTCTGCTGTTCTGCCTGGCCATTAGACACAGAGCCACCATCCACACCAAACCTCTTCTGACAGATACACAGGGTGGGCTTTTGTTTAAAAGCACAAAAGGCAGAGCAGGAGTACAGAAAAACCCAAGAGTCAATTAGGTGATTATTAATTCATGCCCCTTTTCCGTAAATCAGAGGCTTTTGTGCCGTCGCATCCCGTAAGTGAATTGGACTTTGGCACCTTGTCTCACCTCCCATAGCTGGATTGTATTATTCAAGCAGCAAAAGGGCTGTCAGCACACTGCAGTGGTCTCTGGAGCAATCACAGCCTTGTTGTGCTTTCAAGGGGAAAAAAGATGGCCGCTGGACAGAGTGACTGACACAGCACAGACTGAATTAACCACCACAGGTCATCTGGCATCGAATTCTTCCAGTGCAATCACAGCTGCCATTAAACGGCATTGTCTTAAAAGCGGTTATCCTTATTCTAAAATTGTAGTTACACTCGATCAGTGTGCATGGAAGGGGAAGATGGGACAAAACTTCATGGTGTTTTAAAGGGGAATTGCCCCCCAACAGACTGAAAAGGGTTCCTCATCGTCTCCAGAGCCTCTGCACCATCATTAACACCGTTCATTTCCTGTCATGTCAGCTACAGCCCTTCATTTGTTAAAAACAAAACAGAAAAAATCATCCATCCCATCCACACTAGCCAGGTTCATAGCTTTAATTTCACATTTCCCAGAACAGCTACAATCTGCAATCGTGCCCACAATTCTACTGCTAGTCCAATCAAGGATTCTCCGCAGCCCACCTTCTGAAGGGTCTCTTCTGATCCCCAACTCCCCAAAACCTTTCACCTTCACACTGCTGAGGTTTCTGACACCCCTCTGCTTCTTGCACTTGCACAAGTCTTCACCTCTATTCCCTCATCAAGTTGTCCATTAATATGGAGATGATTCAACTCCCCCAGTGCTTCAAGTAATTTTCTTTTAGTGCTACGCTAACAATATCTGAATATTGTCTTTTCCTTTTTACCCATTTTGTCCAGGTTTTTAATTTATAGCCAGTGTCACTGCTCTGGGTAATGTAGGGCAAACTGGAAAACTAAACTAAACCTGATAACAACGCTTGATATGAAATCGTTTCTTTATTATTTATGAATTCCAATCCTGCAATTCTAGGACAACACACTGAACTGTATCCTATACGAAGGAGTCATATAGAGTCTTTTTTAACAATTATGATTCTGCTGCAGCAACAACATAACTGCAAAAAAACCCAAATCCAACATGAAGAAATGGAGATGCCATATTAATTAGCTAATGCGCTATTAATCTCCAGACCACTAAACAACAGAATGACATGGCGTTCACCTTTACAGGACGCTCAGAGACAGCACTGGTGCTTGGCCATTAGAAACCGTGGTAAAACTCATAAACACAGAGCTTTCAGGGAGTTGGCTCACAAACAAGGACAATTTATGGCCTATTATCTTCAAAGACAAAAGGAATTATAATTTGAGGGATGACAAGCACTCAGAGGGCGTGATATGAATATGTAAACATTTTCACTGCTCTGTCTCCTGATTTCTCATACTACTTAGTGTTTTAAAGCAATAACAAATCACCACTGCACTGAATGTCTCCCAGTTTAGAGGAACTATAACATAAACTTGAACAATTTGATTGTAACTAGCCATAAGGATGCAATTTCAACTTCAACCAAAGCTAACATTAAATCTACACATCTGCACTTTTATATTGAGAACAATTCTTAACATTTGGTTCTGTATTCCTGAGTGAGCAACACCAAATGACTAACAGCATGTCAAAAAAGGAGCAGACTGCAGTGCCACAGTGCTGTGTCTAGGGGATGCTAATAATCAAGTTCATTACACTCAACACAACACTGCCTTCTTCTACACACAGTCCACGTAACTGTGCCCACGTGCATGCTAAACCGTTTCACAGGATTATTGTGAACAATTAACTGAAAATTGTTTGGAGCACATATCAAGCAGATCTGTGGGAAGACCTTGTATGGAAGAAGCGCAGCACATACTTGGATCTTTCTGTGGAGAAAGGTACAAACTCACTTCCTGGTACAAACATGTTGGGGCATACTTAGTTCAATCACATTAGAAATTGTTACTTTTTAATTACAAACAAATGAAAATTATCTTATAAGTTTATAGTACATGCTTTCCACTTCACAATAATAAAAACAACACGTTGGCTGTGGGTGTACAAATGTACAAAGGTTTAATTAGTAGTAAATAGAGTTCAACTACTGTGTTTTTACTGATCACGCCCAATATGTCTACAGACATAATTAAATAGGGAAATACTATTTACACAAAACAAGCAATATTTGTACACAGATTGTGTGAAAATGAAATCAGTCTGCAGCATCTATTTTAATACTGAATAAAAAATTAATTGGTAATTGGTAACCAATAATTAATTGATTGGTACTTTGCAATAACCTTAACACTAACTAAAATAGGCATTTCAGTAATACGCGTAGCTACGCGTATAGAGACATTTACACAGATTTCAAGGTTTATGTTAAAACACTAAACAATGTCTTTTTATTTACAGTTATTCATTTTATTGGAATATAAAGATGGCAGAAATAACAAATGAGTGCAGCAGGAAGTATTTTTTATTTTTATTTTTTTTTGTAGGCATGTGGTCGGAAAGAGTGGGGCGCGAACCTCTGACCCTATAGTCAGAGGTTGGTAGAGCCACTGTAACCAGAAGCAAAAAACGATTGTTGGGCCATAAATGAACTACAACACAGGTGCATGACTTAACATCACCTCCACTAAACTTTTATCTCCACTAAACACATTCACCTTGTCCACAACAGCCTTTCTTAACATAGTGACCAGATACAACTAGTGATCATAAGTTATAAACTCAACAAGGCTGTTGAGGCAAGACAGGCTACCGAGTATGTGATTCTTCGTTTTCAGCATAATGACGTTTAATGTTCCCAAGGACCTCTGTAGTCTCATTTAGCCACCAGTTAACAGCCAACTTTTTAAAGACAGCTCAAAGCTCGAAAATAGCACAAGTGGAGAATATAATCATTTACTGATTTATGATTTATGTCAGAGAATAAAACGTAAAATAGCTCGACCTTGTGTTATTTACAGACCTAATTTCAGGCATGCAACTAACACCACATTAAAAAAAACCTTGTTAAGACTCATTTCTATGGCACTCTACAACTTGAAGGGCTGCGTATGTAGTTGCCAAGGGAAACCGAGTTGTTTAAAAACACATTTATTCATAGTCATATTATCTGAATAAGCAAGTATGTTCAAACTATTGGTTGTTAAATGTCAATAACATGCCTGTTTCCCCGTTTACCATCACTTGGTTTTCTCTACTTACTGTAGAAGTCTGATATGCAAAGGCTTTACTGGTCTTAGAAAGTGGAATGGCCCAAGCTGAAATATAATTTTTCACCCCTCTAACTCCATTTCTCATGAATTGAATGTAAGGAAAGAGGTATGAAAAGAATTATTTATCAAGCTCAATTTCCGAGGATTACCATCCTCCCAGCTCTAGAATGGTCAAACTACTTCGCTCTCCCTTTCCCACCTCCCTACATAAACCACCCTACTTTCAATTTAACCTTTCCCATGCTTTTATGTTAAATATGTCAAATCACATTGTGCCCAGGTCTGCAGTGTATTAACGATTCCTATGCTTTCTCATCTTTCTGCTCTCTTCACCTTCTACCCTCCCTGCTTGCCGCATGTTCAGCTGCTGCATAAATACACCACCTGTTTTAATGAACATAAGGATCCTGTTCCTATGCAGAATCTTTTCCCTTTTGCCAGGGCAGTTTTAGCTAGGTAGAGAGAAAAGAGGCTCATGGCTATTCATCTATACATATTTCATACCTAGCCTTAAAAATGACCCTTTGAATTACTAATCATACGGGATGATTAAAGTGCAGCTACCCCCAACGTGAACATCACTGTCCAAATACATCCACTCCACTTATAATTACCTTTACCTTAATTTGTATTTTCTGCTTCTAGGATACATACTGATGATAACATACTGTATAATTATAAGACTTTGCTCCACATACTGTTCGCAGTGTTGGGAGCATATGACATTTACATATGTCTGAATGCCTGAACATGTACATATATGTATTATCTTTGAGATAAATACAAAACAACTGAATAGTGAATGCATCTTT